>NC_056741.1:147986946-148059446 GCF_019279795.1 Protopterus annectens | reverse complement strand
ACAAATAAAATAGGTAAGTTCATGTTAAATGTGTAAGTATTTTAGAAAGTAGATAAACATCTCAGATTTTCCATTGTGAAATATAATCTCTATCTAACCAGTCTGCAACTCTCTGTAATATTCTAGTCGATGCATAAGCCTTAGAATCAGAAAAAATATGCCCCCCCCCGATTTTGTAAACCAAAAGTATATAGAGTTGGTTTATCCTTATTTTTATCCCTATAACAGAGGAAGCTCATAAGAAGGAATACACACTTTATTTGGTCTATGCTTACACTTAACTGAAATTCTTAATCTCAAAATCTACCAGAAGGATACAACTTTTAGAAGAGTCATCATATGAATGTCAGAACTATGTTGTTCAAGTTAAAAGCAGCTTAGAAAAGGTTAGAGATGCTGTCGGTCCAGTTTGCTAATTTCCTCAACATTGCACTGATGCGCTTCATGACTGGCAGCAGCCAGTCAAGGCAATTAAGGACTTCTTACATCCTTGTCACGGAAAACAGCTTTCTAAATTTCTCTGATTAATGAGAATACAGGTATGTAATCAGCATGTTGCCAAAACTGCAGATGACGCAACTATCAGTGGGCTCATCAGGAATGGTGAGAAGTCTACATACAGATAGATGGGAGGTTGAGCAGGTGACCCTTTGGTGTAGTCAGAGTAGTCTAGAGCTGAACACTCTTAAAACTGTGGAGATGACAGTGGACTTTAGGAGTGGTACTACAATATTATCCCCCTCTTTATATTTAATACTACTGTGTCAGTTGTGGACTCCAAGTTTTTGGGATCTATAATCTCCCTGGTCTTGAAGTGGGAGACCAATGTAGGGTCCATTATAAAAAAGGCACAACAGCAAATGTACTTTCTGCAATAGCTGAGGAAGTTCAACCTCCCACAGGAACTGTTGATTCAGTTCCAATCCAGCAGTTATTGAGTCTGTTCTCAGCTCATCAATAACAGTGTGGTTTGGATCTCTGTCTAATCATGACAAAAATAGGTTACATCAAATAGTCAGGTCTGCCAAAAATATCATTGCTGCTAGATTGCCCTCCTTACAGGACCTGTACTATTCCCAAGTCATGAAAAGGGCAGAGAAAATCATCACCGATCCTTCACATCCAGGCCACTATCTTTTTGAATTAGTGCCATCAGCCAGGCGTTATAGATTAATACACACCAAAACAAGCAGATATAAGAACATTTTTTTCCACAGGCCATCAAGTTCATAAATGGTTAATTCAGCTTATTAGTCTGGGGTATTCTTTTTCCCAAGCCTCTGAGTATTGTTAATACTTGTTCCTTTCAGAGTTTATTTCAGTATTTCTTTCACTGAGTTACACTTTGCACCTTGTATATATGTATATGTATATTTACATTTTTTTTGGCTTGTTCTTAACAGTTGTATGTATGTCATTTGTCTTGTTCTTAATAGTTGCATGTATGTTGTTTATATTATTCATACTTGGAGAAAACAGAATTGAAACAGGAGTGAAATTCTTTGTATGTGTGCATACTTTGCCAATAAATGTGATTCTGATTGATGAGGGGAAAGCACTAGATGGTAACAAGCAAAGGGTTCATAACCAGAATATTACTTCTGGAACTAGAATAATGTTGAGTTTTATCTAAAACACAGGCCAATGGCTAAAATCAACACTCTTGACAGTTTTAATGGATAAGTCTGCCAAAACTTTATATAAGGAGCAACATTAATAAACAATGTAGTGTTTACTTAAACTGCCTCAGTGGATAGAAGGAAAACACTAGAGAAATTATTCATTTATGATACATGAAAAATATATGACCATCCATCTGAAAAAATATATATATATTTTTTCTAAATCCATGCTAACTACAGTCAAAGTGATCAAATTTCTATTGGCCCATATGAAGGCAGATATAACCCATTTAGTAACAAGCTGGGTGTACCTGACCAGTACAAATTAATTTTGATTAAAATTAATTTATTTGGAAGGTAAACATTTTAATCTATTTTTCTGATGTGATGTAAAATATTTTGCTTACTATTAGCTATTACAAGATTCCAAAGACAACCACAAGGCATTCTATAGTTATGTCAAGAATCTAAATGGCAATGCTCAGATCTGCTCTGAGCAACAACAAAATGGAATTAAATATACTGATCCCAAGGACATTGCCAATATCCTGGCAGATTGATTCAGCGTCAACTTCACCCCCCCTCACCCACAAAAGGACGCATCTCAATACTGAAAGATTGCCATATTCCGGTTATCATGGCCACACAGGTACAAAACGCACTCTCCAAATCTAAGAATACAGCATCCATGGGACCAGATGACATCCTGGGCTGTGTACTACATGAACTACAAAATAAACTGGCACCTCACCTAAGTGTCATGTTTAATCATAGCCTCACCTCAGGCTTCGTGTCCACTGAGTGGTGCACAGCTACAGTTATCCCACTCCACAAGGGGGAATCCACCTTGGATCCTGGGAACTACCGTCCCATCAGTCTGACGAGCCTGATCTGCAAGGCCATGGAATGTATTATCATGGAACTTATAAACAAAGATATTGGCAACCTTCAAACACTGGACCCCACCCAGTTTGGGTTAGTGAAGGGCCAGTCATGTCTCCTGAACCTGATTGACTTCTTCAAATCAGTCTCCAGAGCCATGGACGAGGGTAAGGAGGCCCACACAGCCTATCTGGATCTCGCCAAGGCCTTTGACACCATCCCCCACTCTGGAATCACAGATAAACTTACTAAGCTGGGCATAAATCCCTACATCACTCGATGGGTTGCCAACTGGATTACTGACAGAACCTACACTGTAAAAGTAGCCGACTCCAAATCCAGCTCCAGACAAGTGACAAGTGGAGTACCTCAGGGTTCAGTCCTGAGACTGCTCTTTTTTGGCCTCTACTTCTCTGAAGTTCAGGCCAACACTAAGGTACTCTAGCTAACAAAGTTTGCAGATGACTGCAAACTGGGAGCCATTATTGAATCTCCAAATGATGTGGATATTCTATAAAAGGGCCTTACAGAAACAGATGCTTGGTGCCAGAACCATGGGCTCAAGTTCAGTGCCATAGTTATCTCCTTTGGGAAAAAACATGTACCCATGAATTACCACATAGGTGGCAGTACACTAAACACTGAAAGTGTTATAAGAGACTTAGGAACCACAGGTGGACAGCGGTCTCACCTTCGATAACCACATCACCACAACAGTCAGGAAATCTTTCTATGTGGCACACCTCATCACTAAAGGCTTTTCATCCAGAAAAAAGGAGGTCATTGTCCCACTGTACTCATCCCTTATTAGACTCATCCCTTATTAGACCCATAGTACAACATCCCATTTGGTATGTACCTCACAAGTCATCTGCAACAACTGGAAAGACCGCAGAAACACCTCACTAAAAGAATCACAGACCTAAAGCAGATGCCCTATGCTGACTGACTAAAAAAAACTCCAGCTATACTCTGTCGCATATCATCTACTCAGAGCTGATCTCTGCTTAACATACAAGGCCATATCAAGCCCAGAGCTGTTGGACATGCTACACTTAAAGAAATCCCAATCCATCAGAGCCACATGCTCCAGGGACCTAAACCTTGTCATCACAATGAACAAAACATGCTGGAGGGATAGGTTCCTGACTCTGGAATAGACTTCCCATACATATCAAGCAGAGCGCCTCCTTGGCCCTCTTCAAAAGGAACCTTGACGACTATATGGGAGATAGGAAATTTACCCTGGGATCACGTCAGTCACCCTGATAGACAGGGGTCCAGGGAAGTAAATACTGTAGGAAGAAATAGCCAGGGAATTATTATGGCTAGGCTTGTGCAGGCCCTAGGGCCGATAGACTAGTACCAACCTATGAACCTATCAAACTATGAGCTATAAAGAGTAGTCAATATGATCCATACTCCAAATTTTTTAAGGACTTCAGTGGTTGTAATTTTTTAGGACAGCTGAAATGTCTTCAAATTGTTTGCCTAATTTAAAACTGACAGCAATGTTCCTTTTATTTCTGATAGGAAGATTGTATATAATTCTGAAGGGAAGCCATACGGCCCCAGGTATTTGTATGGTTTCTGCTGTTTTGTAACTGGAGTATTCCAGTATGACTGACTGTTTTAAAGATAGATAACAAATTCTTACAGATGATACGCAGTTTGATTAGTAGGCAAAACTTTGGTGATCTGAAGACATAAATATTTTAAAACAATGTAAATGAAAGGTCTTTATACTTTTCAACACATAATATTGGGGTAACATATATAATGGATGAAGAATAGAAAATATCTGTCTGCATTTGGTATAGAAAGGCAATCACCTCACCAGCCTCCTTTATGAAGACATAATAAAAAGTAAATATGACTTTACCAGAGACTGATTTAGTCTTGGTATCCAGCAAGGCAAACAAAAAAGCTGTATTTTCCTTTTAGCATCTATTACAAATACATAATGGAAGTGAATGCATCTTAGATTAAGTTGCCAAAGTACTTCTGTAATGCTGCTGATTTATTGTCACGTTTCCTTTTGATTACTTTCTCACTCTTTTGAATTCAGTGAAAAAGACTTTAAATGCATCCCAGTAAATGAGTGAACTACCTGAAATGTGACTGCTTAGCTTGAATTTAATATACTTCTCAATTCATATAAAAAGGCCAAAGTTTAGTTAGTGGTGAGAAAAGTGTATGGACAGGTGACAGAGATTTGAGTTTCAGACTTCATATCCTTCAGAAAATGCATGCTAACACAAAACCTGTCTAGCAACTTTATAAGTTTATAAGCACAATATTTAAAATCTGTCCATATTTTTGGGGCTTTGTCCCCCACATTATTTTTGGTTTTGTCCAGATTTCTTGTGCTAAGATTTTGAGAAGTATGGTGGGTACAGCCTGCAGTGACTCCTTTGATCCCAAAGGAATATTGTGTTTGAGCCTCTATTGCACTGATTCATGCAGTGTCTTCAGTGGCTGTGCAATCCAATCTGGGAGTGGCAGACCTTTTCACACTCTGAGCAGCAGTGGGCAGATGTTGGTCTGGTATTATGGGCATGGATCTTCCTGAGGGCTCTCTTATCCTCATTGCCCACATTTTGGCCCAAACTTGGGTCTTCTTTAAACTGATCATGAGGCCAAATCCCATACATGCATCTGAAAAGTGAGTCATGAGTGACTGAAGTTCTTGCAGAGTGTGAGCCACATTAGCTGCACCATCAAAGAACAGGAACTCCCTTAGATGCTCCCTAAGCATGCTGGTATTCAATCTAAGTATTGACAGTTTGAAGAGGTTGCCATCCATTTTGGTTCAGAGAAAGATACCCTCTGTAGCGGTTCCAAAAGCAAATTTCAACAGAACCTAAAAGAAGATGCCAAACAATGTTGGAGCCAGTACACAGCCTTGCTTTACTCCACTGAGAATCTCAAAAAGGTTTAGAGTTGGATCCGTCTTACATGATGGTCCCCTTCATGCCTTAATGGAAGGCCCTGATAATGCTAAGCAGTACTGATCTTTTCCAGAATTGCAAACAGACCTTTCCTACTAACAAAGTTGAATGTCTTGGTCAGATCAATGAAGGCAATATACAGAGGTTTGCTGTGTTCCCTGCACTTTTCTTGTTGCCTAACAGAGAAAACCATGCCTATAGTAGACCATTCAGCTCTGAACCCACACTGAGACTAGAGGGAAAATCTCTCTGCAAGAACATGGAGTCTCTTCAGGACAACATGTGCAAACAGCTTCCCCACAGTATAGAGAAGGGAGATGCCAAGATAGTGGTTACAATCACTTTTGTCACCCTTACTCTTATATATAGTAACTATATTAGCATCCCTCATAGCTTGAGGTACACTACCTTCTCTCCAGCATTGCCAAAATATTGCATGCAGCTCTGAGATTAGGGTACCACTGACACATTTAAGGAATTCTGAGGGAATATCATCTTTCCTAGGGGCTTTTCCTGAAGACAATGCTTTTAATGCATTGTTGAGTTCCTCCAAGGTGTGCTCAGCATGGAGTTCAGTCATAGTTGGCAGAGACTCGATGGCATTCAGGGCTGTCTCCATAACTATGGTCTCTCTGGCATACAGCTGCAAGTAGTGTTCCACCTAGTATTCTATCTGCTTGGTTCTGTCCTTTAAGACCTTGCCTTTGGCTGACTTAAGTGGAGTGATCTTCCTTTATGATGGGGCGATGGCTTGCTTGATCCCATCATAGTTTCCTCTCATGTTACCAATGTCAGTGGCCTGCTGAATCTTGAAGCAAATTTGCAGCTAATAATCATAAAGTAATAGACTGAATCCACTGGTGGTCTAGCAGTCCCACATGTCTGTCCCTTGTCATGGACCTGGAGAATGCAGGCATGACAGTCGTGCTGCCTGTCATCTGTGCATTCCTCCATCTGCCCTATAAGTGAATCTGTTGTGCAAGAGAGTGGCCTCATGACTGTGCAGCTCCACTTGGGAACCTATATTTAGTGCCAGGTATATCATATAGCTAGAGGTGTGCCTTTGGCCAAGTCCACTGGAAAGACTGTGCTTTGCTATTCATAGGTAATGAAATTCATGAGCATATTATTACCAACGTCTATAGTAGCAGGATTCCCAGCCATTCAGTACCTTGACATTCTGTAGTACTGAACAGTCATACCGAGTGCTATAATAATAACCTCACATTTAATGTCCTCTGAGCTGATGTCATCCAAGGGGGAAGTGTGTGCAGGTGACATTGGTGCAGTGAGAACAGGATGACAGGGCTCAGCACTCTACCACTCTGATGACGTTTTTGTAATCCGATGCATTATAGGTTCATAGGTTTAATTGTCAATCATATCATTTGATGGCCTTCTAGTAGCTTGATGCCATAATCCTGTACTGATATATTTTCTTCTTCCCGTATGTACATCAAGATTATTTATAGGAAGTTATACTGACTGATTTGTACCAATTGTCAGGAGAAATTTGATAAGTGACCTCAGAAGGTGTGCCATAAGGTACATTTTTGATACTATTTTGTATTTTTAGTACTAGGTTCCTAATCTGGCTATAGTTCACCAAAAGTGTGCTTTAGATAGACTTTCAAATGAAACCTCACTAGACATTCCCTTCCACATCAGACAGACACTGTCTTAGAAACCTATATGAAATGAAATATAATGCCAATATAATGCTTTTCCCTGAAGCCTTTCTAAACAGTAGAAGTTTTACATTCATATGATTTTTGTAGTAAGGGATCACTGCACCTTCTGAAGTTGTTCCAGATAGCTTGCTCAAAAATCACATAAAGCAGTAGTGCATTCTATAATGGAATAGGTCACTGACATCAAAATTGGTACAGTAATCTCACTGGAGTGACTGCATATGCAGTTTAGAATTAGATGAGTTATAAAATACTTTTTATGAATTTAGTGCATACACAGTGGTAAAAGTTAAAATTATTGTCTATTGCTGACACTCAATTTTCAATAATGTTGTCATTTTTAATTATAGGTTCATAGATTAGTACTAGGCTAACTGCCCTTGCAAGCTATTTTAAGCTTAGTCAGTTATGCCTTGTGAGATTTGAACCCTGCACCTTGTGTTTGTAAGGCAAACACCTTAACCATTAGGCCACCTGCCCATTTATTATGCAGTCATGATTTGTGCCATTTTTGCCAAGTCTCACGATGTTTCATATCCATATACATTAAATGTTAACTTATTATTGGACCAGGTGTAGCCTTTTTGTAGACAGTCATATCTTTTACTGAAGTACTCATTACCAAATTTGCAGTGATTAGCATGTCTGTCTAATAAGGAGAGAGCCTTGAGGGAAACCACAGGTAACCACCACCGGGACAGGCTGGTAACCACTCACCCTAACTTGGTGCTCCTGTTGACTAGCGAGTGTTTTGCCCACTAAAGTACCCACAGACTGATATCTAAGAGTTTTAATTTACTAATTATTCCCTTCAGTAGCATAGTTAGGACTGGGCAAAAGGGGCAGCAGCCAAATATGCCGTTATGCAAAAAAAAAAAAAAAAAAAAAAATTAAAAGTGTAAAAACAAAAAATAACAAATATGTGACAATAATGCATTACAGGGCCTTGCATGGAGTATGCACAATGGTAGATTTCTGTGGTTGCTAAGGAGGCAGACCCTGGAATAGTGCAGTATCTTGATTGTGTGCACAGATCCATATGCAAATGAGATGGGGGTTACTGAATTGCAAAAATGGGTTTCCGTGCTCGCAGATGAAATCTGTGTAGCCCCCAAACCATGTTGGTGTTCACAGGAGAGCTAGCTGACATCAAAAGGGGGTGTGTCACTCTAACTTTAAGCACATTGGAGCACAGCAGCGCCTGTTTGTGTGGCGCACTGCTGACACACACACACACACACACACACACACAATATATATATATATATATATATATATATATATATGGGTCTTCTTTGTTTTATTGAAAGTTCATTTCACTGAATTTGAATTCACCGTGACCAAATCACTGAAAGCTCAAATTACTGAAAACTCATTTCACCGAATCTCATTTCACTGAAGTGAAGTACTGGCACTGTGTAGAGTACTGTAAGGCAAGTAAAAGGTATATGCCCTTTTTCCCACTGTAGTGCAATCCTGGAGTTAGTATATATAGTTGGGGGGTGTGGGGGCATGGGGGCATAGCCCCCCACCTAGTTTGGTTTAATAGTAGAGCCCTATGCAGAGATGTAGCAACTCAAGCAGATCCAGATATTGGTTTTAAATGCCCGAGAATAGCTATGAAATACAATAGTAACATTGGAAAGATCTGCAGTGTGATTAAAAATAACTGGAATATTTTGTTTTCCGATGGTACCCTATTGGTGAACAACCCTTGTTTACCTTTAAGAACAACTTGAATTTGAAGAGATTACTCTGTAGGAATATTCAACCTCGTAGCCCACAGAATATTTCTTCCAGTAAGTTTGTCACGTATCCCTGTTCACACTGTAAAGGGTGTTGTTATATTAATACTGAGAATTCTTTTCAGCATCCAGTTACTAAAAAGGTTTACACAACAAAGACATATGCAACTTGCTGTACGAAGAATGTGATCTATATTGCTACCTGTAACATCTGCGACTGTTTTTATGTGTGCAAGATGAACTGTATGTTAAAACAATGAGTTCTGCAACATATTAGTGATATTAGACTAATGTCTAGATCCAATGCTCATGCTCGACATGTTAAAACCTATCCTGGACATGTTTTTTGTTTATTGTTATACATCTTCAGAATATGACAAGGAGAGGCAGAGACATAGTGAACCTGACTGAAATAAGTGAAATTAAATGGATAATAGAACTGAGGGTGGATCGAGCCCCTGGGTTGAATGAAGTGATACCAGTGAAACCTGTGTTAAAGGGGTGTAGGCCCATCCGCTGATTTTCATTGCTTGATTTATTGCTCTTAAGTTAACTATTGTTTACTATGCAGTGGATCTGAAGAAGGGCTTCGGCCTGAAAGTGCTTGTCCATGCTTAATTTTATGGTTGCTTGTGTTAATGTTTTATTAAAGTTTTCTTCGTTTTAGCCCTGGTAGTCCAGTTTGGTTCTTCTGCCACTGTACAGAAGTATTCTGCATTAACTGTTTTACCCCTTGGGAGAAACTCGATCATTACAACACCTTCCTGATCCCAAAACACTGTGGCCATAACCTTTTCTGCTGACTTTAGGATCTTAAACTTCTTTGGCCTTGGTGAACCTGAGTTGCCATCAATGCATGGGCTATTGTTTTGTCTCAGGATTATAGTGGTGTAATCATGTTTCATCAACAGTAACTAGTCATTCCAAAAAGTTGGCACTAGCTCAATGAAAATGCCACAAAATTAATTTGGAAGTATCCAGTCAATGTCTTTTTTTGTCAGCATTCAAACATTTGGGCAGCCACTTGGCTGACAGCTTCTGCATACTAAGCTGCTCATGGATTACAAACCCAACAAGTTCCCTGGATATCTGTAGTGTCTCAGCAACTGTTTTAGCCAATATTCAATGATCTGCCAAAATCATGTCATGTACATGGTCAGAATTTCAGGAGATGAAACCTTTTGAGGCCTCCCAGACCTTGCTGCATCTTCAGTCTCTAAATCTTCAGGCTGAAAGTTTGTACACCACTTCTTCATGGTTGACAATGAAGGGAGCTTGTCACTCAGTGTTTGCATCACACATTCATGGATTTCCTTTGGAGTTTTATTCTGCAGGAACAGGAACTTCATGATTGCTTGGAGTTCCATACTTGAAAATTCCACACTTTTCTTTGACATGGTTCAATCAATGATCTGAAACAATGTCAAAACATAGTATTACAATTCTGCAGATTGGCACTTTACAGGATGAAATAACCCTGTTTTCTGCTACAGAGGCAAAATAGTGCTCAGCATTTACTAAGCTAGTCAGGTTTAGAACTTTTCAACACCCCCTCGTAGTTCTTCACTATAGAATTAGTGATGATGTTCTTTGGAGTCGAGTAGTACTTCACCTTTGGCTTTAGGTGCAGTGATGGCTAATCCACTGCAACTCCCTGTGCCTTTGAGTCAGCAGGCCCAGTACACCCTTTTTCTTCAGGTATTTCTCCTTATTAGATATGTAGCCATCAGTTAATATGAGCTTTTTTTTTGTGGGCTTTCAATATAGCCATACAATAAGTCAATTGTACCTGGCTGCACATTTGTCTCCAAAGGTTCTTTGTCTCTTGCTGCTTCTGTGTTTTTGCTCTTTCTACATATTCTCATCCATTGTCATTATGCCTTTTTATAGGACTGGCTGTTGTCAGGCTTATGGCTATATATATATATATATCCTGGGCTCAGGCCAGTGTCCATGCACCACGATGGATGTAGATGTTGTCATATCTGTCTGCATCACCCATCAAACTTTGTGTCTTTCCACAGCAGTGAAACCTGCTTTTGCCATCAGGGGAAAAAAGATCACATCTGTCTGGGTCATATTTGTCATGTCTGTGGGACACAGTTCCTTTTTAACATTTATCTTCCTCAATGGTTGTGTCTCCATCAGTATGTGGCAACTCACCCCTATTATGCAGACATGTCCCTATTTACACTAAGTCTTATGAATACAGAATACCTCTCTGAAAGTATGCATTCAGCTATTAATCTTCCACAAGGTGGTATTGAAACAACTGGTAGTAGTTCGCTTGACGTGTTCCATGTATATATCACTTGACTTTTCTTTACGAAAATATGTTCTACATTGCTCAACTAAGGTCCAGAATATGTGAAATACAGAAAAACTTATGAGTCAAAATGTTAAGGACAGTAGAATGCACTACAGTTCAGGGTGTTTGTGCACCGCTGAGCACCATAAATTATTATGCAATTATAATTTGAAATATCATTGTATAGTATGTGAAGTCACTGTCATACAATGCAATGTCTTTTATGAGAGGCAAAATGAGTGATATACTTTATAGCATGTCTTTTGATGGATCATTTAGATATGACACCAAAGTATTCAGCTATGGAGGAATGAACAAAATTCATAAAAAAATAGCACAACTACAATACATGGTGTGACAACAGGGAATGATGGATGGTGATAGTTGTGGAGATATGATGGAAGCGAGGCTTACCTCCCTGCAATAAATCTTGAAATATTTTTACTAATTTTGGAATTTGCAGAGATAGTCTTTCTGAGCTGGCAATGTTTAAGTAAGTTTGACTGCATTACATCAACATAACTGTTGTCAGTATGTGACAGTTCAATGAAATGTTAGCATCATACAGACAGACAGGCATGCACACACACACACACACACACACACACACACACACACACACACACACACACACACACACACACACACACACACACACACATGTATCTACATATCTTTCTATCTATGTATCTGTCTGTCTCCGTATAGGCTCATAAATACTGTTTGGTGAAGTAGCTAAACCATGAGAAGGTCAATTCCTCAGAGCTGGTCCTGTTTTCACTAGTTTGCCTGACAATTACAGAGAATCTGCTGCAACTAAATCCATCCACTGCTAAAAGAACAAAAATAAGTATAATTTTGCACTTCAGCTGGTTATTTTACTGTATTTCATAAGCTGCCTGTAGTATTTGTTATATTTAGTACATTTAGTACTGTTTCAAAGCTGAAGTGCTTCCACTACTGTGGTACTTAATTACATTGTGTCCGTTGATTTTACTGGACTCTAATATCTTGATTGTGTGGTTTCCCTGCACTTGAGCTCTAAAACCAGCATTTTTACATTGAGGGCTTTCTCACTGTACCCTTGTGGCAGAAGTGTGCTGTAGCACACCTATATGAGTTGGGGGCTGTTGACTGAAACCTTATTGTGTGTCTTCCTGATTGGTCTGTAAGCCTTGCTGTTGTAAAACTCATTTTCCTGATTCTATATAAGTCCAGTGTTTGCACTAGGTTGCCCTCTGTGTGGCAGTGGTTAGCATTGCCCTGTGATAAAAATGGTTTCAAGTTAAAATTTCCCTTAGAATAACTATCACTGCAACTGTCCCCATTCCCCCTGCTGCTCTAGGAGCATGTGAGTTATGTGCAGAGCAGCATTGCCTCATTGTTGGACAGCTACAGTTCCCACTGGGTATAGCACCCATTCTTTGTGTGCTATAATCCCAGTCCAGTTAAATCTCCCAAGTCTTCGCCCTAGTTAAACTCATTATAAAAAACTTGAAATCATGGATAGGCAAGTTCCTGCTATCTCTGTGGCCAGCCTGTGGACATGGGCATCCTGAAGCAATGTAGAAATTGCCTCATGCATACTGGCAACCACTTAATCCTGAAACAAACATGAGTATGTGAGAGATGTAGTTGCACTATCAAAATTAAAAAGAAATAAATAAAAAAATGAACAAGCCAGGAATCTGTCTAGTTCCAACCTCACCAACACGAGTGTTGAGGAAAAAGTAAAAAACAGAAAAACTGGTAGTCTTAAAACTTTGTTGATGAGCTCAGTCACAATAATTTCCAAAAATCATGAAACCCAAGTAGTGTTCCAAAGCAATAAGCCTGTATTTGTCACAGAAAGCAATCCTCAGTACAAAAAATGTCAGAGATACTTTACAGTATTAAATGTCAGCTTTTATACACTTAGAAGTAGGTGTGGAAAATATAATTCTACATTTCTATTTGCGATCCACATTCCAAAATGAGGTATTAAGAAAAGTATGCAATAACGCCTTCATCAGGTCTCTGACAAGAACTAAAAGAATATATGTGTAATTTTTCTTATATCTATCTAGTTAGGCTCTTTTTACTTATCTACTTATGTATGTGATTTTAGTTTTTGCCACAGACCTAATGAAGGCTTTATTGCATTAGTTAGTCAAAAGCGATTTTAGTTAAAAGTCAATATGTATGTTATGCTTTTCTTAATAGCTAGGTAGTGTTTTCTTTAACTAGGATTTAGTTTGACCTAATCAGTAGTAGTGTGTGGGGGTGGGTACTTGCTGTTCCGAAATGCACTTTTACGGCCCTGCTTATATTGTTTGCCTGGAATAGGCGCATTTAAAATTAAGGTACTTTTCCGTTATCGGGGCAACACATTCAACGTGATTGTTCAGATGTAATCAAGTTTGTTAACATGTCTGCTGACCACATATGTGTAAACAGTACTTGTTTTCATAATACATTATAAGAAAAAAACAAGATTTTGTTAAATTATACACACTTCTGGTTAACAGACTTCTTAAGGTACTACATTACAACTGAACGATCGTGTTGAAAGTGTTGCCCTGATAACTTACACAGAGAAATATCAACTGGCCCCGACTGTGTCTGAAAAAATCCAGTTTCATGACTATTTAATGTTAATGAAATCCTTATATAAATTAGCGAAAATGTTTTTTACTTAGCAAACATTACCGTTCCACATGTTGTGTGTTCCACTTTCTAAGAGGCAGTGTTTACTTTCGGGGACCATGTGGTTGTGCCAGAAATGGGACAGGGAAGAAATGTGAGGTAAGGTCCCAAACATAATGAATGGAAAGTAAGCAGGAGTGAAGCAACCCACTTCTTCTGTAAAGTGACATAAGACGTTTCCGATGAAAAGGCATGGCAGGGAAACTGGCAAACCTTGAAAGCAGTGGTGCTGTATGAATAGGCCTTTTCCCTGCCTCCTGACAAAGCTGTTTATTTCTTAAAGAGAAGGACTGGAAGTCTGCTGTGACCTGTTCAGTTACTTAAACACTATGGTTCCACGACTTCTCACAGTACGATCCTATGCACATGATTTCATATTCGTCAGTAAATAGAAAAACACCATGTAATGCAAACTACAGTTATACTAGTTTATATTTATGCGTAGTGCCGCCAAATCCATAAATGCCTTGGTACTTTTCCGTTAATTCAGTTAAAGTGGCAGCAGTCTTCGCGAACCACAACAGTTCTGTTCGAGAAGACTGTTGCCCCGTTAACAGAAAAGTACCAAAATTAAACAATACATATATTTTCCACACCTATTTCTAAGTGTACAAAAGCTAATATGTTTAACATTGTAAAGTATTTCTGATTTTTTGTTACTAAGTATCACTTATCTGATGAATAAAGGGTTGTTGCTTCGGAACACTACCTGGGTTTCATGATTTTTGGAAATTGTGACTGACCTCATCAGCAAAGTTTTAAGACTACTAGTTTTTCTGTTTTTTACACTATGAAAATTGAGACACAGCTCTCACATACTGACAAATCAAATGACAAACCTGTTGTCAGCACATGCATATAATTTCCTTCACTAAATAAGGTCTCAACACATAAACCCACATATGCAGAGGTACTCACAAGTAACTTACGGAAACCTCATGGGCCTCCCATACACTGCTGTCAGAAACCACATGCATACAAAACCAAGTTAACACCAACCACTACACATAAAAATACATACTGTAGTGTCTCCACAAGCAAGGCCCTAAGGCGAAACACCATACATTCAGACATCTTCTTCATAGGAGACTCCATTGTAAGACACATGGATGCCCCCTCACCAGGTTGGATAAAGACAGGGTTACAGTCAGTTGTCTGTCAATTGTCAGGATTCACTAGATCATGCAGGTACTCAGGTCACTCAATCACAAGTACCATTATGACTCAGTCATAGTACATGTGGGTGTGAATGACCTGAAATATACCTCCCTGGACTATATGACGAGAGACATGATGGCTCTCTCTGAGTATTTGTTGCAGGCGAGTATGAGCCTCACACTGAGCAGCATTTTACCCTCACCAAGAATGATACCACAATACAAATAGAAAATGACTGACTTAAATAATTGCTTAGCTATTGGTGTCATTCCAAGGGGATCCAGTATTTATCTGCCAGGGACAACATTATTGACAGACCACACTGCTTTGCCAGAGATAGTCTGCACCTGTCATCGCTAGGCTTTCGAATACTGGTCAAGGCATTAGCCATGCCCATAATGCCTTTTTTTTAGGCAGTGCCAAATCAACAGACTTACCAACATAATAAACTCTTCTAATGCCAAGCTGAAGGTACTACTGCTCAGTGCTAGGAGTCTTAACAAGAAACTGCACTCCCTGGAAGCTTTCCTCATCTGGAGAATGTTGTTGTCTGTGCAGTTACAATGATGTGGTTCAAGGATATGGAAAGCACCTTGACAATGCAAGGCTACAATGCTTATCACACATTCAGACCAATCTCTGAAATGGAAAAAACAAAAGGAGGATGTGTTTCCATTTACATAAAAAACAATCATACCTCGAGATTGGTCAGGCAGGATGACTTGCTTGCTAGTCGATGTCCAGCTGACCGTAGGCTAAATCCCCCAACATATCATCACTAGTTACAGGTCCACAACATGAACCATAAAAACCACCCTGCATATTAGAATCACTTACTATTCAAAGCAATACACTATTCATGGGTGATTTTTAACTATCTCTCCATAATCTGAGAATCATACATGACCAATAACATCCAGGCTCAGAGATTCCTGGACTTTGTCAATGCAGATCCTCTAGAACAGCTGGTTTGAATTCCCACTAGGGGCTCAGATATCCTTGACACAGTACTCACAACATGGGGGGAGTGTTGCCCCCCCCCCCGTGCAATATCCTCATTGGTAAGATCAGATCATAAATCAGTCTCCTTTGAAATAAATGTAACAGTAGCACCCCCATCAAACCATACAACCATACAACTCTAAATTGCCTTCTATTAAGTGATAGCATAGGTCATTTTTAAAGCTCATCCTAACCCCAGAAACATGGAGGCCTATGCAGAACTATACATAAATGCCATGTACAACAACTTAAACAACTGCAGAGAAACAGCAGTAGTGGACTGAATTAAATCTAGATAAAATTACGGTGAAATGGATGTCCAAAAAGTATTTATTGGCAGCAAAGCAAGTAAAACTGAAAACAATAAACTCTGTTAACCCAGGTTTCGTCCTTGCATTACGGACTTCTTCAGAACAATAAACAAACCCAACTTGTTGGTTTATAAATGCATTCCTAATTACAATTATTCAATTAATTCACTAAAACATGTTACTATTTCAATTAAAACATACATTTGTAAAAAAGCACTAAAATAAAAACCTCTTAAAGGAAGCCACAAAATAATATCACAATACGATACAAAAAATTTAATTATTGTCTAAATGTTCTTAATAAACCATATGGTGTATAAACATGCTGTTATGTTAAAATATTGTTGTTAATTGTGAAAGAAAAATCCTATCATATAACTATAGGTGTCCTAACCGTTTCAATAAATTGCATGAGGTAAATAGGATACTTTAAATGTATTCCTTCTGTTAAATAAATAACCAATGTTAACTAATATAAAAACAAAAAATAATAATAAATTATCCTAAAATATGTTTTAACTTAAGAATGGGTGCTATACTAATGCTTTCGTTGATGCCTGGATAGTTATGGGCATCTAACGTAATTGCCATTTTAACTCACAAATACCCAGGTGGATGTCTAAAATGTTCCCTTGTACATCTTTTTTGATATGCTGTATCACACAAAACCTAAACTCATGATCAGAGTTTGCCATTAAATGTCTAGCTAAAGCATTGGTGACTTTACTATGTTTTATATCCAGTATATGTTCCCTTATTCTTTCTCTGAATTGTCTAGCTGTTTTTCCCACATAAAAAACAGGACATTCTTGACATTGTGCGATATATACTACGTTCTGTGTGTAACAGTCATAATGTCCTACAATGGGAATTGTATTGTGATTTACCCTCATACATTCCCCTGTTGTCATAATATGTTTACAAGTGGAACATCTACCACATATATAGTTTCCACACCTCGTACCCATTTTACTTCTATTTGAGCAACCATTCTTCTGTAAGAGTTCTTTGAAGGATTGGTCTTTTCGAAACACAAACTTCGGGACCCCCCCTATTTTTGTTGTTACTTGCTTGTCTAATTGTAGGAAGCCCCAATTTTTCTTGACTATCTCTATGTACCATTCCACATCCTGGTTATAGGTGGTTATGTAAATTAAATTCATACTGATGTCTTGATTGTTTCTTCTCAAACTGTTATTAACATTGGTACTTTCATTCATCTTTATTATGACTTGATAAAAGCCTGTTAGTCTTTTGTGCACCACTTCTTTCTTGACGTTATTACATAAATCCTCAGGATAACCCCATCTTTGAAGCATGGTTATCATAAAATCCAATTCCCGTATAAATGCTTCATCATCACTCACCATTCTTGCTGCTCTTACCATTTGTCCTTTAATTATTGCATCATCATCACTCACCATTCTTGCTGCTCTTACCATTTGTCCTTTAATTATTGCATCATCATCACTCACCATTCTTGCTGCTCTTACCATTTGTCCTTTAATTATTGCATCATCATCACTCACCATTCTTGCTGCTCTTACCATTTGTCCTTTAATTATTGCATCATCATCACTCACCATTCTTGCTGCTCTTACCATTTGTCCTTTAATTATTGCATCATCATCACTCACCATTCTTGCTGCTCTTATCATTTGCCCTTTAATTATTGCTTTTTTGGTGGTGAGGATGCCAGCTGTTAAAATCCAAATAAGAATTTGAAAAAGTACTTTTTCCTATATATATATCTGATTTTATGCATTTGTTGATCTTGTCTATAGTTACTTGTACATCTAAATAGGATATTGTTTCCTTACTAAATTGATGAGTGAATTTAAAAAATTCAGCAGTATTATTTATATATTTAATGAACTTTCCAAGCTCCTCCATATTGCCGTCCCATATAATACAAATATCATCCAAATAACGTATATATTGCCTTATATATTTAAAATGGATGGTCAGGAACACAAATTCTTGCTCACAGAATGTCATTATGTAGTTTGCGTATATGGGGGCACACGCTGCCCTCATGGCCACTACTGTTAGCTGTTTAAAAAATTGTCCTTCAAAATGTATGTAGTTGTTATACAGGACAGCTTCCATGAGTGTTATCTATACGTTTATTTGATCTTGATTGTAATTTCCTGTTTTAACCAATTGTGTTTCCAACCAACTGAGACCCATGTCATGGGGAATAACAGTGAATAAATTACAGACATCAATTGTAAGAAATGTAATGTTGTTATTAATATTAACTGTTTTAAATTTTTCTAAAAAGTTCCATGAGTCTCTTGTAATGTAATTAAAGGAAGTCAAACCCCTTTTCAACTCACAGTCTAAAAATTGACTAATAAAACATGTCTTACTTCTTTTTCCATCCACTGTCAGCCTAAATTTGATGTTGTTAAGGCCTTTGTGGATTTTCGGAATCCCAAATA
Source organism: Protopterus annectens (assembly GCF_019279795.1). Taxonomy (NCBI): domain Eukaryota; kingdom Metazoa; phylum Chordata; order Ceratodontiformes; family Protopteridae; genus Protopterus; species Protopterus annectens. Next base: position 148,040,647 of record NC_056741.1, on the reverse strand, counting down.
TACTACTAACGACAGGGAAGGAATTCTTCATTTACTCATGTTCTTTTTCACTAAGCTGTCCTTGGTACAACATATCGTCCAAGAGCATATCAATTTTTTTGTGATTAATACTGATTTCATTTATATTACTCTCAGTATAACTATCTTCCATTAGCATTTCCATCATAACATTGATGTAATCATTTATTTCCACTATTACCACTCCATTCCCTTTGTCGGGTTTCATTATACGTATTTCTCTGTTACTAATTAAAGTACCCAACAAATCACTCTCCTTCTTGGTCAAATTATTGTGTCCCTGTCTACCAGACTTATTCATATGTGCTCTAATATCCATTTCACATGCTTTTTCAAATAATGCAACTGTCTGATTGGTAGGGGGGTTAAAAATACTTGGTTTGACTAGTCCCCCATGTCCGATATTTTCCTTCCTATCCGGAAACCACATTTTTAAATTCATTTTCAGAGTAAAGATTTTTAAATCTACTAACATGTCAGTGATGTTACCTTTCCTACATGGAACAAAGGTGAACCCTTTAGATAACAAATTAGCATATTCAATAGAGAATTCATATTTGGAATAATTGTACACTTTAAAATCATCATATGCATTAGATATAACATTAGGGTCACTTAGTACCTTTAAATTTTCCATTCCTTCCAATTGATTACACATTAATTCCACTATTGAGTTTACATCATTGTTTTTTTGATTGTAAGAATACATTTCATTATTCATGAATTGCTCAGTGTAATTGTTACCATTACTGTATTCAAACACGTCTTGTATATTATTACCATCCAAATACATGTTATCGTTAGTACCATTGGTTGAGTACACACTTAAATCCATCAAAGTGTCATGGGTATTGTTAAAAACAGTTATTTCATAATCACCACTTTCCCTATATAATCCCGCATTTCCATCTATAATGTCAATATTCATTCCTTCAAAACTAATTTCAACCATACTATTGTCAAAAGTCAGTTCTTTCGTACCTTCCTGTTGTATATCACTATAACAGCTGTTTTCCGTGTTTGCGAACCGGGTTTCTTCAGTACACCCACATGAGACACAATCACAACCCCCCATATTGTTCACATCATTGCTGATGACCCCAGCATCCACAGTGTTAGCATCTGAAACAATGAATGTTCCAACCATTGAAAAAGCACCCCCCATGTCCATGTTATTCGCTACTACCAACTGCTCCTTAAATGCACTACTGTCGGTAGCCCCAGCTCAAATAAATGTATATATACCACTCATGGAAGCTGTCCTGCATAACAACTACATACATATTGAAGGCCAATTTTTTAAACAGCTAACAGGAGTGACCACCTATACCTAGGATGTGGAATGGTACATAAAGATGGTCAACAAAAATTGGGGCTCCCTACAATTAGACAAGCAAGTAACAACAAAAATAGGGGAGGGTCCTGAAGTTTGTGTTTCGAAAAGACCAATCCTTCAAAGAACTCTTACAGAAGAATGGTTGCTCAAACAGAAGTAAAATGGGTAGGAGGTGTGGAAACTATAAATGTGATAGATGTTCCACTTGTAAACATATTATGACAACAGGGGAATGTATGAGGGTAAATCACAATACAATTCCCATTGTAGGACATTATGACTGTTACACACAAAACATAATATATATCGCACAATGTCAAGAATGTCCTGTTTTTTATGTGGGAAAAACAGCTAGACAATTCAGAGAAAGAATAAGGAAACATATACTGGATATAAAACATAGTAAAGTCACCAATGCTTTAGCTGGACATTTAATGGCAAACTCTGATCATGAGTTTAGGTTTTGTGTGATACAGCATATCAAAAAAGACGTACAAGGGAAAATTTTAGACATCCACGTGGATATTTGTGAGTTAAAATGACAATTACGGTTAGATGCCCATAACTATCCAGGCATCAACGAAAGCATTAGTATAGCACCCATTCTTAAGTTAAAACATATTTTAGGATAATTTATTATTATTTTTTGTTTTTATATTAGTTAACATTGGTTATTTATTTAATAGAAAGAATACATTTAAAGTATCCTATTTACCTCATGCAATTTATTGAAACGGTTAGGACACCTATAGTTATATGATAGGATTTTTCTTTCATAATTAACTCACAACAACAATATTTTAACATAACAGCATGTTTATATACCGTATGGTTTATTAAGAACATTTAGACAATAATTCAATTTTTTGTATCATATTGTGATATTATTTTGACCCCTAACCGGGAAAAAGCCGAAAGACACAACAACAACAACATTGTGATATTATTTTGTGCCTTCCTTTAAGAGGTTTTTATTTTAGTGCTTTTTTACAAATGTATGTTTTAATTGAAATAGTAACAGGTTTTAGTGAATTAATTGAATAATTGTAATTAGGAATGTATTTATAAGCCAACAAGTTGGGTTTGTTTATTGTTCTGAAGAAGTCCGTAATGCAAGGATGAAACCTGGGTTAACAGAGTTTATTGTTTTCAGTTTTACTTGCTTTGCTGCCAATGAATACTTTTTGGACATCCATTTCACTGTAATTTTTCCTGGTTTGTGAATTAAATCTAGGTCTAGCCAGAAAAACAAGTCACTCTGGTGGATGCCTGGCATAAACAGACTATACAACCAGAAGGAAGAAATTCCTGTCTGGAAGTAACAGGGAGAGTTCACAACAGAGAAGATAAATCACTCATTAATCTCAACAGTGCCAAGTTGGCTGTAGATGGCACTACCTATACTCAGCCAGAAGTAGTAGCAAACGTGCTGGTTGACAAATTCAGCTAAAATTTCACCCCCTCTTCACCTCCGGTCACTCCTCTTGAAATACCCTCTACCATTCCTTTGCCTGTTATCACAAATGTTTGTGGACCCTCCAAGGTTAGCAACAAGGTATCAATGAGCCCTGATGGAATCCTAGGGTGCCTGTTAAATAACTTCAAACATGACCTAATGGGCCCATTCAGATTTCCATTTAACCACAGTCTCCAGACAAACTTTGTCCCAGTAGAGTGGAGGACAGCAACTGTCATCCATCTGCACAAGGGAAGACCATCATTGGACCCAGGAAACTACTGACCCTTAAGTCTGATTAGCCTCATATGCAAGGCTATGGAAAGGATAATCATGGACCTGATTAATTATAACATAGAAAAACTCCAGACTTAGGATCCAACCCATTTGAGCTTTAACAAGGGCAGGTCCTGCCTGCTTAATCTGGTGGAATTTGATAAGCTCACCAAGGGCATGGATGAGGGTAAGAGTGCATACCAACTACCTTGACCTGGCAAAGGCATTTGACACAATATCCCACATGAGAATTATAGATAAACTCACAAAACTGGGCATAAACCTCTATGTCACCATATGGATACCAAAAATGGCTCACTGATAGGACACATGTTATTAGAGTGGGAGAATCCATATCCAGCAAGAGGCCTGTCATCAGTGGAGTACCACAGGGCTCAGTGCTGGGCCACTGCCTATTTGGGATATACTTCTCAGATGTCAAGGTAAATATAGATGGCCTTTGGCTGACCAAGTTTGCTACTGACTGTAAGTTGGGGACAATCATTGACTCCTCAAACAATGTTGATATCCTACAAAAAGGTCTGGCACAGACTAATGGCTGGTGTCAGAGCAATGGTCTCAAACTAAATGTAAAGAAGTGCATAATAATATAATTTGGGAAATCAAATATCCTTGCTAATTACAACATTGATAACACCCCTCGAAGAGTGGACCAAGTGGCAAGACATCCGGTGTACTCAGATAGATAGTAATCTGAATTTTGTGGTGAAAAAATCCTTCAGTGTGAATCAGCTTATAAGGGCATGGCATCCAGATCTAAGTATGACATAGTACCACTGTACTCAGCTAGTATCAGACCAATAATTGAGTACAGTGCACCCTTTGGCATGTACCAAGCCAGGCACCTGCAACAGTTGGAACATCCTTAAAAGTTTCTCAACAAAAAAATACAGGGTATAACCGACATGTTATATGAAGACAAATTAAAAGCCGAATCACTGTATTCAGTTTCCTACTGATTACTGAGGGGTGATTTCTGCCTGACCTACAAATAGTATCTGACCCAGCTCTGATGTAAATGTTGCATATTCACAAAATTAACTGCACAAGGGTTACACACTCCAAGGATCTAAACCTGATCTCTGACATGAATAGATCAGGCTGGAGAGACAGATATGTGTCCCAGAGATTGCCCCTCCTCTGGACTAGACTTTCTTGAACTATTCTATTGATCTTTGAGAATCTTAAGAAGCCTAGACTTACATTTATGTGGCAGTTTTTAGCCCTTATATTTTGCATATGAATATCCCAGAGGCAGGCAGAACAAAGATATGCTGGCATATTTATTTGCTTCCCCTATCCATGAGGGACATAAGTTCTAAAACAGGAATACGCTTTCAATTTCATATTCATTCATCTCAATTACATTTGAATGGAGTAAGAAAAGTATTTCATTTTTTGTGGAGTAGAAGAGGTATTCTCTGAGACACATACCTATCCTTCCAACATGTTTTTTTATGTTGCAAAAGAGATTCAGATCCGTTAAGCTGGTCTCCAGGCTACCACTGGATTTGTGAATGCGTAATAAGCTAGGCCTGACAGGATAGGGTCTGCCAAGGCTCTATACACGAGGGAGAGGCTGCCTCTTAGTTAGCCTGTATGATACTGAGTAGAGGGACAAGGCTTTGAGATGGTCTGCATAGGTTTTTGTCATTCAGACCCTTGATTTTTTTTAGTGAGAAAGCTTTGTGGTCTCTCCAGTTGTGACAAATGTTTGGACATATTGGATGGGGCATTATACTAATTTATCTCTTTAATGAGAGACGAGTAAAGTAGAATGATTACATCCCTGGATCTGCATGCCATACCCTTAGGTATAAGCTGGGCAATGAAAAAGATTTCCGTACAAATTGTCTATGCTACTTACTGCTTCTGTTTTTTTAAGTATATTTCTGTTCCTTTGACTGATGCATTGGAATGACATTTTCCACTTCCTTTATCTGTGTTAGTTTCACTGTTGTTTTAAGCTACTTTGCATATGTCAGTATTGTAATTTCAGATAATCCCAAATAATTTGTTTATATTTGTTCTAAATTCTTTGTTGTTGCTCTATTTTCAGGACTTTTTAGAATTAAGGTCAAAAGGAAACACCTGGATTGGCATGTCAGATATAGCTGAGGAAGGCAAGTAGATTTGGACAGATGGAACAAGTGAGAACATCAAACCCGGGTAAGGGACTAATCACAAAATTGTTTAACTTAGTCCACTTAATACACCATAGTTCCTCTCAGATAAAGCAGGATAACACTGTAGATCATTACAAACTAATGCATGTGGTGTAAATAAATTTAAGTACATTCAAACTATAAAAGTAAATGGGATGAAAAGGCTCTGATCTGAAGAGACTTTTTGCTTCAATGATTCAGAAACCTACACACACATATGGAGGAAATGTACATGTTTTGCAGCACTGGGTTTACTGCAACTCTCTTCTCGAGATAAAGAAAAAAGTATGCACAAGGTAAAGTATGCACAAGATGAAATATCAAAACCACTCTTACTGAAAATATTTTTGAATAAATACTTTTTCTATCAGTTTTTGATGAATGATAACACAGGCATGCATTTCAGTCTACAGTTCGAGTGCCTGAATACTTCCTGGCCCTCCCAATAAATACCTTCTGGTTGATTTAATCACTTAGGCAGTGTCTCAAGGACAAAATTCCCAATTTAAAAACTCCATCTAAAAACAACCGCAAGGTTATGCTGCTAAATGCTAGGAGTCTTAACATGAAACTGCACTCACTGGAAGCAGTCCTCACCTTGGAAGATGAAAAAACAAGTAATCTCCGTGGTATCCCCGAAGTCTCAAAACAACCCATTAAAGTGTAGTGGGTCCAGAAACAAAACAATGTAAGAAACTTCTCTGTGTGGAAGATTTTCAGTCCATGTATTTCTAGTTAATCACTGTATATTAATCAGATCAGACAACAGTAGTAGAAGTAGCGAACGTGAACTCGTCAAGTCAGAACAAAACAAAAAGTAATAATAGAAAATATATGATTGTACAGCATTAGTAAGTATTCAAAAGGAATCCAGGAAAGGCAGGCAGTCTGTTTCCAGCCAAAAATCCTTTATTAAGTACACAGACAAGCGATCCAATTTCTAAATATATATATATATATATATATATATATATATATATATATATATATATATATATATACTTTTTATCAGGCATGGGAGTGGTTTATTGTGCTGTAAAACAAAGTGGTATTGGTACACGTGTTAAATTCACATCCCTTCCCCCATCAGTGTGACATTCAAGCTGGTCCTGCCCTACCTAGTAGCTGTCATAATAATATATAACGCTTATGTACTTTAAATAAAATTCATAATGATTTCATCCCATACCATTGTGGTGCCAGTGCAAGTCCCCTTGTGTTGCTTGCTTACTGCAGTGCTGTGTATTTATTAGGTATTTTGCTGTGTTTAGACCATCAGCTTGCAATCTTGCAGAAAACGGTGTACCCATACGTCTAAGTTAATTTAACATTAGCATTACTTTAAAGAAATAAACTGAGTTGATACGTTTAGTGTGACTTGTGTCTGGCTGAAACCTAACTTGTGTCTGCTGTATAGTACTTATCAAGTTTTGTTGCTACAGCAAATGGCTTTTTGTAGTTGTTAATTTTTCTAATACAAATGCCACTAACCTGAGTTATGTTGGACATACATTACGTTGCATCAGCGCTAACTTAAATAGTTATTATGAGTTGCTAACTTTTATAGCATCCATACCTGAAATTGGAGTCATATCAGCAATACATGACTTACCAAGTCTTGTTGCTGCTAAGTTGTTATACTGCACTGCTAACTTTTTGTGGTATATATGCCTGAAACCTGCATTATGCCTGTGTGGCACTTATTATTTGCCAAGTTTGTTACACAGTGTCATTTTCTTGCTAAATAGTGCTGAATGCATTATCACTGCTGTTCATTTTTTCTTTTGATTGTGTTTCTCCTTTGTACCACAACAAATACAATTTCTACATCTTATAGATGTCAGCTAAGCATTTAAACTACCGGCTGCTAGCACTTTACCCAGAATGCACTGTATTAGTCTCCATCACCTAATTTCCTGACACCATGGGATCCCAGTATGCTTGCACCCCTTCTATTACCAGCCTACTTGCATTAGGTTCTTTAAGTCAGTTTGGAAACTGCCTCATACTCACCAACAGTCCTTTATAGTTGTCAGATGAGAATCTGCTGGTGAGAGATGCAGATATATGTATTCAAACTAATGTCAAACCTCTCACATCCTGAATACTCCCAGGCTGTTAATTCTCAAAACAGAGGTAATCCAGAAAGCTCGAGTCAGGTCTGGCATCCCACCTGTGACACACAGGGTGATAGGCCTAACAAGGAACAGAGTATAAAGAATTAGTCCAGATAAAATCAATTTAACAAGCAGATCTAAGAGATACTTTCTCTGATACCCTTGCTGTGGGAGGTATAAGGACACCTTGTTGAAGTTTCAAATTCAGTTTGTAGATGGATGAGTTTTATGTTTCTGTCTTTATTCCAACAACAAGGATTTCAATTTTCCATACACACCTACATCACATCTTTAACACCAACTCTACATATCGTAAGGTACTAAAAATCCCTCACAAAGCCCCCTAAGTCTGCTAAGTAACATATACATGTGCCCAGTCCTCAATAGCAAAACCACACAGAACCAACTAAACACTCTACAATTGATAACACAAGCATGGGTCACAAAAGCAGCATGGAATAGTCCCTGAAACAGTCAGATCCTACTGCTACACATGAAAATGTCCTTGGAAAATGTAATTCAATAGTCAAACATACTGATACACAGACCTCCCAACCGTCCCGATTTACTCGTTTTTTAACAAGTTTTGGGGTCAAAATAAAGGGGTGCCACGATTCCCGAGTGGCACCCCTTCATTTCCGATTTCTTTGCTTTTGTTTTTTTTTATTTTTTAATTTTCGCGCTGTCGGAGCTGATGTCATCACGTGCGCGATGACGTCAGCTCCGTCAGCACTACCAGCCAGTTGGAATTGAGCTCAAGCCTCAAGGAGCTCACGTCATCATCTCCGGCTGGCTAGGAGCAGGCGGGAAGTGAATTTGAAGGAAGAATGTTGCTGTTTCCAAATTCGGATGTTTTAAAAGGGAACTGCTTTGCCGTTTGGCTTTAATTACACTTTTTGTTGCCATTTTGTGGTCATTTACAAGGGATTTGGGATTAAGAATACTGGCTCACTGGCTCAGACAGAAACTTCTTTGCGGACAGCTTTGCACTTGCTGTTTCGGAAGTAGGGACGAATGCTGCTTGCTTTGCCGTTTGGAAGTCAAGTTTAAATTCAAGTTCGGGTCAGGACTTTGCCTTAGGTAAGGTGTGTGTGTAATACTGTGTATGTGTGTGTGTGTGTGTGTGTGTGTGTGTACGTACGTACAGTGATACACCATTCACCAGGCCAAGCAAAAACAGAGTGACAGCTATCTGTCAGAATTTAAGATGTCATCAATGATCTTACATCACCTCTTCCTAATATGTATATAACCTGGTCATTGCACATGTAACAGTAGACAACCTTCAGTAGCCAGCTTGGGTGATATGAAGACTGATATGAGTACACATTCTGTGTATGACTTAGATTCGGGTATACAACTATTTTTGAGTTGCATCCTGCTGTCACATCAAATGATGCCATGGTACAAACAAAAAAAAACTGACTTCAACAACTGGCTCAGTAACTGGAGACATGCCGGGGGTGGATAGTTGTGGGCTAACTTGGAGGGAGATGGCCAGCTGTCCTATTTATTTCATTAGGGATGTTCTGCAACTCTTTTACTGGGGTTGCAGCATATTGGAAAAGATGTTTCTGCCCCGTAGACCCTATTTTTTTAAAGTCTACTTCTTATACTACCAACCTACTAGTTTCATATCAGGCCTGCATTAACTCATTCATCAGTTCACAGCAGGTTTCTTATTAATCCACTTGATTGCTAAAGTCTTCTAAGTCTGGAAACCACTTGCTTCCTGAGAGCTTTTCTCCAAATTCGCCTACTGAAAACACACCTCGTATGATTTGTAATATTTCACAAATTATATGAATTACAAAAAATGCAAATTAAAAATATCTTTGTTAGATAAGGAGCTATGCACTGGTATTAATATTAAAGGTGTAGCTGGTGATGCTGATTTTATATTGTAGATTTATGTAAGAAAATGGTATTTTACTTGTCAAAATGAACTAGCATTACGGTGACACAAAAGGTTATATCTGTGGGTTTACCTTTATAAACGCGATTTGCAGAAGGGCGAACTGCACATACCAGAACGGCAGTGTGCAAGATATACAAACGAACGGAAAAAGGTGCGAATGTGCAATGAGCGAATGCACAGTGAGATTCGCTCATTGCACATTCAACATTCAGGGGCGGATTGCACTTTAGTGGGGATCAGGACCCTTTCCCCACTGCAGTGCGATCTTGGAGTTAGAATAATAAAGTAGGGGTGGTGCAGGGGGCTTTCCCCCTGCTTTACACTTTTTTTTTTATTCGACTTTCATGTTCTAAAAACACAAATCTGCTGTTCGATTTGCTGTTTTTTGAACATGTAGGTGTGTCGACATTGTTTGTTTCGTGTATTAGAGTCGCTCATATGAGCACTCGCACTTCTGCAAATCGCAGTTATAAAGGAAAACCTATCTGTGTAAAGCCACCATATCAATGGGAGAATTGTTAACAGTTCGAGAGCTTTCCAATGATATACTAAAAGAAAAAGCCATGCATTGTTGGTTTGTGTTATTGCACAGTCTATGCAGATTAAGCATATAATATTTTAACAGAATTTCTGAAAATGTAATATTAATCTACAAAATATGCATGCTAGATGGCAAGTTTCACTGATACAATCACATGTCTGTCATACAAAAATAGAACCATTTGTTCACCTGTGGAACATACAGCTTTTAACATTTTAATTCACTTTTGAAAATATCAGTAATATTCATAAGTTTTTTTTTCCTAGACACCCAGCTCAATAGCTTAGAGGTTAAAGCATAAGATTACCAACTGGTACACCTGGGCAGCAAAAGTATCTGCACAGAAGAAAGGCCTGGCAATCTACTTCCATAATATACCACAAGAACTCTATGGGGCCCACCCATTGGGTCACCATGAGTTGATTTTTCACTCAAGGGCATCTACTTACTTTTTTTCAGACATTAATATCTCAGAATGTCTTCATTTCAACTACCATGTTTTAAGGTCAGATGATTACTAGCACCCACTGTTTGCATGCCATCATCAACATGACAGTATCACACCATTTCTGAATTATTAATGTAAACATAGAAACATGCAACATGTTTTGCAACTTTTTATAAACACTCCTTAATAACTCTAGACTTGTATATCCCATGTTGACCATTTTACTGGGCATGCTTAGCAAATCAAGTGAGTTTATGGATGCCACATTGCTGCCTTAGCTTTAAGAATGCATTTCTATTGGGACTTTAGAAATAAGAGACTGAAAACACTAACAAGTGTACTCACTTCAGGATTTTAGAGAAGTCTCCTTAAGATAGATGAATATATACTTTCTGGATGCAGTACACCTCTGCTTTCTTAACAACTACACTGTTCTATGAAAGAAAGAGTCAGTGTGGTACTGCCCAACTCTAGAAACATAAAGTAGTAACAGTGTCCTTTCTTAACCTGGCTCCAATGTCTTCCACTCGTTTAGACCTTCTAATGAGGGTAGCTGTATTTTGGTGTGAGAGTATTTGTTTTTATTCAAAAATCAATTACCCCACATTTAATCCTGCAAGACAGTGACCTACAAGTCCTCCACATCCTAGTAACTACAAGCAAATTCTGCCCACTTACAGAACTCCGTCCCTTATGCCTGCAGCCTATGAATCAGTAAGTCAGACTCTGTTGCTACTGAACTCTGGGTGACTTCAATGATCGAGCTAAAAATGGCCAACATACACTACAAATTACAAATATGCACAATGGATCCTGAACATAAAATCCAACATTCTCAGCCATCTAGTGCAGTCCCCTATGAGGGGTATAAACCGAACAGATCTGGTTCTTGTGAATATGATACCTTTATATACCACATCTGTACATAAATCTGACCACTATGCCAGTCTAATGAAATTTAAAAGATCCCCAACCCAGGAGAACCCGGTTGATATCATAGCTGCTTATACCACCAGTTCCCACCAAAGCTCTTGCCTTGAAGTTTTCTCACCTAAACACAGTTAACAGAATTCTTCTTTTGGCTTTTCCCAGTTAGGGGTCGCCACAGCAGATCACCTGTCTGCTCATGATTGGCAGTGGAGTTTTATAGTGTCAAGTTGCCAGCCTGGCGCCCAACCTTCCACAGAAGGCATACGCTCGCACACACTCACACCTAGGGCCAATTTGGAATGTCCAATCTACCTACAGCATGTCTTAGGATGAAACCAGAGCACCCAGAGGAAACTCACATAACCACAGGGAGGACATGCAGACTCCGCACAGAAGGCACCCCAGCTGAGGATTGAACCGGAGAACCTCTTACTGTAAGGTGGCAATGCTAACCGCTGCACCACCGTGGCTGCCCTAAACACAGGTAACAGAATACAATGCTAAATTCAGGAACAAGCCTGTCTAGTGGAAAACAACAAACTACAAGAAAAGAAAAAAAATTCCTAGTTTTAAGAAATAAATTTAAATCTTCTCATTCCCAATATGATTTCAAGAGGGTCAATATAAAATGAAGGCAAAAAATCAAGACCTTCAAAGATAAATATGAATCAAATATTGCCTCCACATTCAAAGATAATCATAAGCATCCTTTAGCTTTGTCAGGAATGTCATAACTAGCACCCTGTGCTGCACAGAATTCATATCAAATGGCATCACCCATTCTGTCCCAAAGGTTAACACAAAGCTACTGATGGACGAATATAACTGAAACGTTTTTCACCTGTCCTCTCCATGCTTCCCCACAGCATCAGTCAGCCCTGCCCCTTGTTATTATCTCACAACAAGTACTTAAAACATCTCCAAAACCAAATATAGCAGTTGTATGAGGCCAGACAACATATGCAACTTCCTTATTAACATGACACACTGCGTTAAGATTCCGTTGTAAACCTTTTCAAATGCAAGCACTTCACTGGTTATGTACCTGAAGCTCGGAGCTTTCTCCATAAGGACGGCCCAAACACTGACACCAGGAACCATTGACTGATTAACTATTCCAGTCTAATTTATAAAGGAATGGAATTATAGATTCACAGGCTCATAGGTGTATACTAGGGCCTTTATAAGTCCTGCCATGCAACCCAAATGTATGCATTGAGTTACTGGGACTTAGAGGTTATTTTAAGGTTTGTATATTAGTTAGGGCGTTATTTAACCTCTGTCTCTGCCCATCAGAGACACAGGTGGTAGACTAGGGGGGTGACTTTCTGACTTCTCTTCCACTGGTTCAGGTTGCATTTTGATTGGGTTATGGAAGAGCTCTACTTCACATGGATGGAAAGCCTATTGCAGAGAATGGGGATTCTCTAAGATGACTAACTGTCCCTCCAACATGTCCTGTTTAAGTCACAGAGTTTAAATCCTTAGATCTTGTAGTTCTGGTGCTTTTTTTTTTTTTTTTTGTGGTTAAGTGAAAGGTCCATCATAGTGGGACCCAAGGATGCCTTGTCTGCCAGGCATACATCACCTATAGGTTCATAGGTTCATAGGTAGATTCATAGGTAGATACTAGGCTATTGGCTATATAAGCCTAGCCAAAAACTGTACCCTGGCTTTCGCCACCCAAGAAAATTATTTTCCTGTGCCCCTGTCTAGCAGAGCCACAGAAGTGATCCCTGGGGTGAATTTCCCATTTCCCATTCAATCATCAAGATTTTTCTTGAAGAGTGCTAATGAGGAGCTCTGTTTGACATAGATAGGTATAGGTTCATAGGTAGGTATAAATTAGTACTAGGCTAATTGCCCTTGTGGGCCATTCCAAGCCTGGACAATTATCCCACATGAGAATCAAACCCTGCACCTTGTGCCTATAAGGTGAACACCTTAACCACTACGCCAACCTCCTACCCTATCAGCAGTCTATAGGAAACAGAGGACAGAGATAGGTATTTGAGGTGATCTGCATAGACCATTGTGTTTATTCCCTGTATTCTTTTTGTGAGGAACCTCTGTGGATGTTCTAGTTGTTACATGTGTTAGGTCAGGTAAATACAGAACAGGGCGTTATACTCAATGATCGGTCTGATGGCAAAGTACAGTAGCACAATGACTTGCCTGGACCTTGATTCTATTCCCATACTTATTATTTGAGTGACACAGAATGATTTTCTTACAGCCTTAGACACATGTTGGTCGAAAGTCAGGTTACTATCTACTCAAGTTCCTAAATCCCTGAGTACTGTATACTTTTTTAGAGATTTTTATCAATGAGATAGTTTCCCTGGATGTCCGACTTCCCAGACGGTACTGTTATGCATTTCTTGGCAATGAGTTTTAAGCCATGGCTTTGGCCCCAGTTATTTGTCTGTGTTAGACTTTCCTATAAGATGTTAGTCTCTTGGGGATCTTCTAAGACATTGGTAATCTCCAAACCCTAGACCCCACATAGTTTGGGTTTGTAAAAGGCAGATCATGTCTCCTAAACCTGATAGACTTCTTTGAAACAGTCACCAAAGCCATAGATGAATGTAAGGTGGTTCACACAGCCTATCTAGATCTTGCCAAGGCTTTCAACACCATCCCCCACTCTGGAATTATAGATAAACTCACTAAACTAGGTATAAATCCCTATGTCACAAGACAGGTTGCTAACTAGCTTACTGACAGAACCCACACTGTGAAAGTAGCAGACTCCAAATCTGACTTCGGACCAGTGACAAGTGGAGTACCACAGGGTTCAGTCCTGGGTCCTTTCCTGTTTGGTATCTACTTCTCTGAAGTACGGGCTAACACAGAAGGTCTTTGGCTAACTAAGTTCGCAGATGACTGCAAACTAGGAGCCATAATTGAAACTCCTAACGATGTGAACATCCTACAAAAGGGCCTCACTGAGACAGATGCCTGGTGTCAAAGCCATGGCCTCAAGCTCAATGCCAAAAAGTGCATTGTCATCCCCTTTGGTAAAAACTCTGTACCCATGAATTACCACATAGGCGGTAGTCTACTTAACACTAAAAGTATGATAAGAGACCTTGGGACACAGATGGACAGTAGTCTCTCCTTTAATAATCACTTTGCCACAATGGTCAGGAAATCCTTCTACGTGGCACACCTCATCACAAAAGGTTTCCCATCCAGAAAAAAAGAGGTCATTGTTCCCCTCTACTCATCAATCAGACCCATTATAGAGTGCAATGTCCCTTTTGGTATGTACCTCACAAGACATCTACAACAACTAGAAAGGCCGCAGAAATACCTCACAGAGAGGATTACTGGCCTCAAACAGATGCCCTACGCAGACCGTCTCAAAAAACTCCAGCTTTACTCCATCGCACATTGCCTACTCAGAAGCGATCTCTGCTTAACATAGAAAGCTATGTCAAACCCAGAGCTGTTGGACATGCTCCACTTAATGAAATCACAATCCTTCTGAGTTACATGCTCTAGGGACCTAAACCTTGTCACCACAATAAACAGAACATGCTGGAGGGCTAGATTCCTGTCCCAGAGACTTCCCATACTCTGGAACAGACTACCTATCTATGTCAAACAAAGTTCCTCATTAGCACTCTTCAAGAAAAATCTTGATGATTGGATGGGAGATAGGAAATTCACCCCAGGGATCACTTCTGTGGCTCTGCTCGACAGGGGCACAGGAAAATAATTTTCTTGGGTGGCGAAAGCCAGGGTACCTTTTTGGCTAGGCTTATATAGGCCCTAGGGCCAATAGCCTAGTACCTACCTATGAACCTAGGATTGCTCATAGCTTACAATAATCTGAAAACATGGTAAGCCAAAGATGCCAGAGAGGAGCGGATTCAGCACAGAGTCCTGGGGATGCCACTGGTGACAGGCCTCTTTGTGGAGGTGGTCCTTGATTCCTAACTTCCTGGGTCCTGTATGTGACCCAATTGGCTATCCAGCAAGATACATGGGGGTTTATGCCTAATCCTGTGAGTTTGTTTACAATGCTAGAGCCGGGTTTTGTATCATATGGCTTAGCTAGCTCAAGGTAGGCAATATGCACCATTTTACCCTCATTCATTGCCTTGGTGACCTTCTTAAAGAAATCCACCAGGTTCAGTAGTTATGAACAGCCTTTATTAAAACCTGACTGGGTTGGATCTAGTGTCTGAAGGTTTCACAGGTCATTGTTAATGATTTCCGTGATAAATCTTTCCATGGCTTTGCATATGAGACTAGTCAGACTAATGATCTATAGCAGGATCTGTTGATGGTCTACTGTTGTATTTTATTTATTTATTTTATTTTTATTTTACATTTGTTAACTGGGATGGTCCGACTGGACACAGGTCCATTTTCAGTGGAGGTCCGTGGAGAAAAGCTCCACAGTAAGTAAAATTTTACACAATATATTAAAATATAGTATACAGAGAATTTTCAAGCAATATGTTAAAATACAGTATACAGCAGAAGACATAACAAGACCTATATATACAGGAAAAATAGTTGCACATAGTTAATCACAGAATAAGTATACAAATTCAATCAGCATTAGGAGAAGACCTAGACTGTAATATATATTACAGTAGGCATATTAGGAAGTGAGGTATATAAGTGGAATAATTTGAGGACTTATGTAATACATGGGCATAGCCACTTATTCTTTGTGTGTTCTAAGTGAGTTTTTAAAGTGAGAAGAGGTAGGGGCAGAAATCAGAGCAGGAGGGAGATTATTACAGGTTCTAGCTATGGAGTGGGAGAACAGGGCTTTTTCTGCAGTATTGTTAGCCCTAGAGATACAGAGGAGGGGTTTGTCGGAAGATCGGAGAGGACGATTTGTATTATAGTGGGTGAGAAGTTGGCCTAGTGCAAGGTTTTTTTCTGGATGTGTTATCACATTGTAAGCAGTGACTAATTGGTGATAGGTTAGTAGCTGGGGAAATTCCAGCCACTGCAGTTCCTTTATAGCCTGGCAATGATGAGTTCTACAGGTGGAGTTGTTTGCAAACGTGGCAATTTTATTATAACATGATTTTAGTCTGGCAAGGTCAAGTTTTCTAAGCTGGGTAAGAATTGGAGCAGGATACATTATGGTAGACAAGAGGTGAGTTTGGGCTTGTTTCAAGAGGGATTTCCTGTGCCTATATAGTGTTCCCATTTTTTATGGACTTTTTTGATAGTTTGTGAAATGTGGACGTTGAAGTGTAGATATTTATAAATTTACACACCTAGGAGTTTGGTATGGTCCACGGGAGAGATAATAGTGCCAGAGATAGCAGTGCCATTTTTGGAGGAAATAGTGAAGGATAGAGGGGTGGAAATGGTTTTCTTGGGGGTGAAAAGTAGTAATTTGGTTTTATTAGGGTTTAGGATAAGTTGGATCTGAGTGATCCAACTTTCCACAGAGCTAAAGGATTCCTGGGTGAGTTGTTGTAGGGTGGGAAGTGATGGAGCTGAACAGATAAGAGTTGAATCATCCACATATTGTATAAGCGAAGCATGCTATGTGGTGGTATGGAGATTATTGGTAAATATGGAGAAAAGAAGTAGGCCTAATATGGAGCCTTGTGGTACACCTATGGTAGCTGGGAGTAAGGGGGATAATACACTTTGTCATTGGACAGATTGTTGCCTATTTACCAGATAGCTTTTAAACCAGGCTATAGTGGAAGGGGCAAAGGATATGGATTTCAGGGTGTCAACAGTAAGGAATGTGAAACCATGTCAAATGCTTTGAAGAGGTCTAGAAATATTGCACATACAAAGTTATTATTATTTCTATGCTGGTTGCTCTGACTGGTGAAATAGAGCAGAGCGGTGGTTGTGCTGTGGTGTTGTCAGAAGCCATGCTGTTTGGGAGAGAGGAGATGGTGTGAGTTTAGGAATTGTGTTACCTGAGAATGTATACATTTCTCTAGTATTTTAGATAAGGGGGGTAGAATGGCAATGGGATAATACTTTGAGTATCCGTAAGAGTTTCCACCTTTATATAGTGGAATAATGTATGATACCTTCCATAGCTTTGGGACATATGCTTCTTGTATAGAGCAGTTGATAAGAATAGAAATAGGGTAGGATAAGGATTCAGCAGCTATTTTTAGGAAGCTGGCTGGTAGATTGTCAGTGGCAAGGGTGGCAGGTTTCAGTTTTAATTGTTAAGGTGGAAAGGGTGAGAGCGTAAAGGATGGGATGTTGTCAGGGCATTTGGTTGGGTTATATGTAGGGCTGTTTTTGGATAGTTGGGAGGATAGTGTTAAGACGGATTCTGTGAAGTGGGGATTGAATTGGTAGGCAATGTCCTTGTTGTCATTTGTGGAGTTAGGAGTGGGAGTGGGTGTTTTGCCTGGTTTTAGGAGAGAGTTAATGGCATGCCAAAACATTTGGGGATCTTTTGAATGTTTGTGTACGATATTGAGGAAGTAATTTCATCTGTTGAGTTTAGTTTGTCTCTTGGCCTGATTTCTAAGTTGCAGGTAACTTTGTTTGGCTAGGCTAGTACTGTATTTCTTCCAAATTCTCCAAGCCTTATCCCTTGACTTTAGAAGGGCTCTAGTTTCCCTAGTTAGCCATGGTGCATAGTTTGACTTGGCTCTTATTTTCCTAATTGGTGCAAGTCTATCAAGGATATTGATGAGAATATTGTTGAAGTAGTCAACGGCTTGGTCTAGATTTAGGGTTTGTAGTGGTTTCCAGTTACTATGTTTTAGAATACTGTTTAGTTTGGGTCTATATTAGATCACTGAATGCTTAAAAAAGCAAACGGTGATTAATCGACCCTATGTAAGCAAAAGCTTACACTGTCGAAGTGTCCAAACAGCATTTTTTTTTTCCAAGGGGAAAAAATCTCTGTTCCAACAAAAAATAAATAAATAAAAAACAATTTCAAACATTGCATTAAGTGGGGGGCTTTCCCCCCCCCCCCCACACTTAAATATACCAACTCTGAGACTGCACTACAGTGCCTAAAATGGCAAAGTACCAAAGCAGCCAAGCAAATTCTTTCCCAGGGAAAGAATTCGCTTAACAGCCACTTCAATATTTTGCATTTTCAGCCTTTTATGTTTGACCAAGACGCATGTGAAGGGATGCGTCTTCGGTCTTTTAATATAGACCCTTTAGTTCGTGTATATTTAGTTTACGATCATCTCTGACTTGTCTATAAACAATGGATATGGCTATGTTGGTACGTTTCCACAGGAGGAAGGTGGGAAGATGGTCACTAAGACCATCAGGAAGGCATCCTGTCTGATAGTTTTGTTTGGGGCAGTTAACTAGTGTCCAATCTAGAATAGACTGTCTTGGGGTTTTTTTGTTAGCTCTAGTGGGTTATTGGATAAGTTGGGTAAAACTGTAAAGATTAATATGGTAAGTGGGGTTGTTAGAGGTACAGGCTGACCAATCAGTGTTCAGGTCACCTAATAAGATGGTTTCTTGGGGGAGATTGTCTGTGGCCCATTGTAACATTTCTTCAATGATGGGAAAGTTATTACCTGGGGGAATACAGCAATATGTGCAAAGGGATGACCATTGCAGTCTTCTATTCAAGTGACACAAAGACTGTGCAGAAGCTGTGGCTGAATAATCACACCAGTGGCCCTGATAGGTCATATTTCAGGCTATTTAGGAGGCATCCTGAGAGATTATTGGGGCCCATCAAAGCTGTATTCTTGGCCTTAAAGACCACATCTAAGATCTGCGCCCTACTGATAGTTAGAAGGATTTTGTTTGATGGTATTTTCCTAGGGGGCAGCTGGGGATTAAACTTGGGGCTGAATTTGTCATCCAGAAGATTTGAAGTTATCTCACAGTTCCATAAACATGTCTCCATTTACCAACAGTTAATTACACTGTTATATGCTGTCTTTGAGGTTTCAGACATAGTTAAAGAAGGCTCTATGGTTGCCCTTGGCCTGGGACATTACCTTTGCCTCAAAGTGCGCCTTGTGGGACTTAATTAGTCCTCTTGGTTGTCTATTAAGATTGATGGGAGAATTTGTATCTTTTTGGTGTTACACTATGACTTTTTTGTTGTTGTACAACCTGTTTAATTTTGGATTCCATCATGGTTTTTATTTTTTGAGTTAGTTGTGGCTTAATTCTGATAGACACAGTGGCCTTTATGCAATCATTGACATGGCTGTACAAAGCTTCTGTGACTAATTCTGCACTGGCTGCTATTTGGGTTTGGACGGACTTGAAATTTTGACAGACTATCACTTAATGAAAGGTAGTTTGCCTGGGAGTAGTTTCTAACTGTTGCAGGGTTTGCTGAAGTTACAAAACTGATTCTTATTTTGAAGGAGACCACTTTGTGGTCTAACATTACCAGAGATGACACAACATGGGGGGTGGTGGGGGATGCAGTGTTCTGCAATATACGTGAATATTAGGTCCAGTAAATTTGGACCTCTAGTAAGTGTATGCACTAACTAGTCAAGGGTGTTTGTGTTTAAAAAGTCTAGGAATCTCTGTGCCTGCAATTTTGGGGTCATGTAGGATTCCCAGTTTATAGTGGGATAACTAAAGTCCCTCATGTTATAGTATTTGGTTGAATGGTGAGTGTCACCAATAGGTCTAAATATAATCTATGGGTTTCCTAGGACATAGAGGGTGACTATAGCTTGCTAGGATATTGTACAGGACTTCTGTCTATGGCAATCTGGACATGAAGGAACTCCACTGCATCATCCTGTTTAACCGACCTATGGGGTCTGCTTATTACTGATGTTGATCGGGACACCTCCACCTTTAGTCCCTGTCTGAGCAGTTGCTCGTCTAAATGTGTGGAAGACACTGAAACCTTGAATTACTAGGGTACTTTGTGTAGCTGTAAACTGTTCTCATAATTCATAAATAATTTCTGTGAAAAACCTTACCAGCCTAAAAGCTCATGGCTTACAGAAAAAAATAGCAGTGTCCCTGTTGAAGTACCACCTTCTCCAAAGAATGCAGTGGTGGGAAGATCATTTGCAGTATAACACAACAGAAAGGTGGTTAAAAATGAAAGTAAGACTCTCAAAGCTACTTATTGTCTGAAGACATCTCTTTATTGTAAATACTACTTTACACACAGATGAGTGTTACTCAGATAATGTGTTAAAACTTGTAACAATATGCCCTTATATCAATTGTTCGGAGAGGGAGCATTCTTCAAGATATGTCCACCATCAGGGTAGTGCCATCGGTGGGGGATGGATCACCACTTGGGGGACATTCCAGAACACTGCATTGCCAGACGTTTTACCTGTTTCCAAAGAACTAATAGCTACATTTCAATTGCATCTAATGAACAAATTTACTCAAAACATCTTAAACATTAAGTGCAGCAAACTGTGGGTGAAAAGCCAAATCAAGTCCATTAAAAAAAAACAAAAAACTGCCTTAATCTATCAACTTCTATGTTACAGCTATATTTCTTTATTACAAAACCAATGTAATGGATACTGTCTTCCAGTAAATTACATTTGTAGCTTAACCATTATAAACTGATACAACAAAAAGGAATACAAATAGCTGGGTATGTTGCAAATTAGCGTCACATTATTGACCTTGTATGGCAATCAGCTTAGAGGGAGCAGCTATCTACAAACAGGAGAACGTTGTGTGCACATTCCTACATATATATTAGGCAGATTGCCCAGCGGGAGAACATATTGCCTGCACTAAGTGTTCTGAGTGAACAGACAATACAGACATAACTCGCACCTTCTTCCTCCTGATTTTAGTTTTCTCACTGATTTTCTTGCAGCTTCAGATACTGACAGGGATTCATAAAGGTTACCACAAAATATGAACTACATGTACACTGTGTGACTAGAAAGCACAAGAAATGTGATAAGAATTTGATTGAATAGATATTGTGTACACTTAGTGCACACTTACTATAGGCTTTATTGAATCTGGCCCGATTTTCACAGAAAACTGTATGACTTGGCATGATCACATTGTGTAACATGACAGAAATACAAATAGGAACATATTCAAAAGACACCACCAAGACGAAAGGATGGTGATGTGTGAGATATACCATAGGATCAGTATTCTGTCCGATTCTTTTCAATGTTTCTGTAAGTGACGTAGTAGAAAACCTCAAAGGAAAAGTTTGCTTTTCTGCCAGTGGCACAACATTGTGTAACACGACTGATACACAATAAAATGTAAGAGGTAACTTTGGAGGAAGGTATAATGTTGTGATAAGTGAACAAAATGTATGGCTCTTGGGAGTATGACTGTTGTACCATTTTAATAGAAATATTTTTTTTTTATGCAGAGAACATTTTTGACAGAGAATTTTTATTGGGTAGTGTGATTTTACTCTCCATGTTATAAGGAAAAAAGGCTTTGCTTGGGACAGTAACATATATGCTATTGTAAATTTAGGTATATGGTACTATAGTAAAATAAAACATAACTGTATTTTGTGACTCAGATTTCCTCATCCATAAAACTGCAAAACTTATGTTAATAAGATGTCCCTAAGTTTAGTCAGATGCACAGCCAGATCATGGTAAAATGGGGCCCTAGGCAGAGTAGTGGATCAGACTCCACCCCCCCACACACACACACACACATCATCCCGCCTTCACAACCATCCCAGTGTCTTATTACTTGGCTATTTCTCTCCCGTTTCCATAAACACTGTTCAGATCTCTCAGTGAAGGTACTATTTTTTCTTTACTTCTACAATTACAGATATTTGGAATTATTACAGATATCTGGATTTAATTTGAAACTTTTTTTCAAATTTTATAGCACAAGCACTGATAGACCTTTGCTAAACAATGCAGTGCCATCAATGAAAACAGACAGAATTAATCTTATCTGGCCTTGAAACTCACATTCATTGAAACTAAATTGAAACCCACATTCAAAGAAAATGCATTTGGCCAGTGGCAGATAAAGTTTACCTTTGGGCTGTTTTCAAACCATAGGCCTCTTGCACACAATTTTAGGACCATGCATACATGCATGTGTTCTTTAATTCACCTTCCTAATTGTACTAAATTATATTCCTTGTATAATACAGCGCCACTTGTTACAATGTGTTTTAAATGTGTTGTTTTGAACAATTCTCCTGTAAACAATGAATAAAATGTATGACCTGATAATGACAAAACTGCCTATTTCAGAACATTTCAACCATAACAGGCCAGTCAAACTCTTGTCATACAATCCACCAATATCAGTCAATATACGCAATCTCTGTAGAAGTAAAATTCATCTGAATAATTCCACATTAAAGAGATCTGTAACTAATGAAGAGGTTGCTGCTAGAAAACAACTTTATATTTCACTGTTTCATTTACAAATTCAGTGCCTGTTTACCTTGAATAATAAATTGCTTAAGTTACATTAAAAAATTATAAGTTGGTAATATTGCAATAGGGAATGGATGGCAAACTGACAACAGATAGCATGTAATCCAAAAACAGACACACTCATGACTATAGCACCCCCATCTCCCTCCCCATTAGTACAACACAGTATCAACAATCAGTCTGCATGCTGTAGGAGTAGAATCTACAGCTTTCTGTATCAAAAGCAACTATGCTACCTATTGTGCTAGGGCCACTTGGTGAGCAAATCACTTGCACATTGAAAACAGACTTAGCATGAGCAGCAGTAAATTTTGCTACCCTTGAAGCTCACAATTCCTTGAAAATGTCCAGAAACTCAATGCCTTGAAAATGCACTGAAACTCTTTTTTTTACTAGTTTCGTAGTTGGTGTAGAAGATTTAGACTTTTATTTCCTGTAACCAAGGTACAAGGTTTGAGCCTGAGGAATAAACTACCCTGCCATTGCTAACTACAGCATTTTACACACACACACACACACACACACACACACACACACACACACACACACACACACACACACACAAACACACACACATGCAGATCGTCCAGGCAAGAACATCTCTTGTCTCATATTTAAATTATGAGCATGGAAAGCAGAAAAGGAGTAAACAACATGTGCATGTGTCAATGCATGCAGAGATGCACAGATGCAGTGGGCATTCTTAAAGAAGAAAGAAGGGTCCGCCTCAGACTTACTTTAAGTTTTCGAACTTAATATGTGAAAAGCTTCTAAAGGCAAGGCTGCACTCCCTTACTGTTTGCACTCAGGGTGGATTGCACCCTTTGTCCCTGCATTAGTATGCCTCTGGAAGAGATTGAGGTTTTTTATATTATGCCCTAATTTCTGTCCTCCGCAAGTATTTGTTGCACATCTATAATATGCATGCAAGGCCGATGTGTTGGTGTAACATCCCACCTCTGTGGCAACTCACCCAGTGTTTCCCAACTATCCTCCTTTAAAAGGATGTACTCCAGTACATCCCTGGCCACCCAACGGACTGAACATGAGGTATGCTCATCCTCCCTGCCAGGATGGGCACATCCATCCTTTCCTGCTAGTGCCTCAGACACCCAAGATGGTAGTCAAACCCAGGTCACCTGAGCTGTTGTCAGACCGTTATCCCTGTACACCACTGCACTGGCTGAATGATGTCAGAAATTAGGAAAGTGACTAGTGGACTATTGTGTGGATCTGTCCAGGATACTGTACTCTTTGATGTGTTTGTTATCCTTGGGATTAGAGTACAGGAACAAACTCCTTGCTAATGACATAGAGAAAGGTGAAGGGCAGATGACACAGCAGGAGATAAAGGATGGAGGGAGGAGTTTAGCAAAGGATTAAGTCTGACTAAATGGGCAGAAAGGTAGCAGTGGAGGTTTATTAGAAAGAAATGGACAGTTCTGCACTTTGGCCATGATGATCCTGATATTTATATATCAAGTGGGGGAGTATGACTGAATGATAGCAGAGTGGGAAATGAATCTAGGGGTTTTGATTGTGCCTGGGGTGGAGCACATAAGCAGAGTGAGAGGCAGTGGGAGCAGCAAACAGAATGCTGGCATGTATCCTGGGAAAAAGTACAGAAAAGAAAAAGGGGTAAAGTCTCTGCTGTTTACAGCACTGGCCAGACCAGATCTTGAGTAGCATATTATTTGTCATTTCAAATGATGAGGAGGATAGAAACCAGTTAGGGATACTTTCACAACAACGTTCTCATGGTTATATGATCAAATATGAAAGAAAATCAAGATGAAGAAGTTGGTAGTTGTACTAATCCAGCACTGTTGTACTAATCCAGCACGGTTCTAATAAAATGTTCAAGCATCCAGCATAAGAAGTTGTGCCTCAACATTGGAAGGTAACCACTGACCACTGAAGAGCTCCATCGGCTGAAGAGACTTGAGATTTTGGAGAAACATGAAAGCAAGTAATGTTAAATATCTTGGCTTGGTGAACCTTAACTGTAACCTGGATAGTATTTCTCTGTATACTTTAAGCAACCATTTTTAAAAGCAACAGGAAAGATTAGAACTGTGGGCAAATTAAATTCCGTCTACCCGAAAATGTAGAAGCCTGGCAGAGTAATATCTGAGTCTTGTCGGTAATGCATATTCCATTTTTTAGATGATACAGCTATATCAGGCTGCTACAAAGTACTACACATGCACAATAATGGTACCTTATTCCTGAATTAATAGGAGCTAGATTCACAGCTTCACAAAATAACTAAATAATGTGAGCTAAGACTTATTATTATTCTCAAAGCCCTGGATATGGTTGGATATCACAAGACAGTAAAATGATGCCAGTAAACACTAGCCCAACATGCCCTTTTCTCCACTGTAGTGCAATCCTGGACTTGATATACACAATGGGGGGGGGGGTTAATTACTTTGGTGTGTATTTAGTTTAAGCTTAGGCAAGTGTTTACTTACCCTGAGAAAGTTTTGGCATTTGAGTATATCAGGTTCGGTATTTTCAGTCTCATGAAGATGAACGTTAGTGTTCTGATCTTCATTGTTTTAATTAGATCCATATATATATATATATATATATATATATATATATATATATATATATATATATATATATATATATATATATATATATATCTGGTTCAGTAGATTGAATCACCAGAATATCAAAATTTAAAAAGCCAAGATGAAAAAAACAAAATTTGAAAAGAATGATCATTCACAATACCAGAAATAATAACAACAAAAGAGCTACTGCTTATGTCACACAGAACACCAACCTTATATAGATATTATATATATACATATATATATATATATATATATATATATATATATATATATATATATTCACACACAAATAAAAAAAATATATATATATATATATATATATATATATATATATATATATATATTTATATATATATGGGTCCCCTTCACATGATCGGCTTTTCAGAAAGTCGACTTTCACATGGCCGAGACCATATGATCGAGTTTTGAAAAGACGACCATGGTGAACCGTTATCAGAATATTTATGTATTCTTGTCAAAACACATAATATTGTATACATGCTCTGAGGATTACCCTAGAGCAGGCTAAACCAAAAGCATATGTTTATACAGTGGGTAAAGCCCTCTAAATTTCCCTTGTAGAGATCTGTACCCTCCCTACCCCCTACTAATTATGTGTACTAACTCTGAGATTGTACAATCCCAAAGGTAAGGGACTATTCCCCTACATGGGTATTGTTGATCTTACACACCTGTTGACCATCTGTTTCAATCGACTAAATGGTATTGGACAAACAGATGTCAACTTTGAGATCATTCGATCGCCTGTCATTCTTAACTTCATAAATAAAATTAAACTCATTACTGTAATAAGATGCTTGAATGAAACATGAGAAAAATGTAATCAACACAGAGGAAAAGCACTACTAACTGTTCTCAAAATAAAAAAAAGATGATTTTAAGTGTATCAATACCAGAGGAGGAAATCTGCTAGTAGCAACACAAACTCTGATCTAGGAAACAACAGCAGATATAAAAGGTATTTGTTAGCATACAGAAAGGTCATCTGTACATGAAATAACTATCAGTAAATTCAAGTCCTCTTGAAATGTGGTTCACAGTTCAGAAAGTGAATCAATGTGTAGTTTCGCTGCATTGTGTGTCACACATGTGAGAGATGCAACCATATAGCCAAACTGGAGGCTAAGCTCTCTCAACTCAGTACTGGCATAACCAGTCAGGAGGAGAAGGAAACCACACTCACTACAATTCCAGTCTCACATAGACCTACCACGACAGCAAACCAAACACATAATCACACAAAAACATACTCGGAGGCTCTAAATAAAGATCTGCCTAAGCAGCAGAGACCTCCAAAGCAGACACCCAAGCAACCGCTACCCCAAAACAAAACACATGCAACACATATCTCACAAAGCTAGTGTGCCGAACAGTCACAGCCCTTAAGACTAAACAATACACCTGACACACTTGTAATAGGTGACTCTATCGTCAGGCACACTGACGTCCCGCTCACCAGGCTGAACAAGGAGAGGGTCATGGTGAGCAGCCTGTCAGGTGCTAGGATCCACCACATAACACAAGCACTCAGGTCACTCCAAGGCAAGTACAAATATGACTCAGTCATTGTACATGCTGGTGTGAATGACCTGAGACGTACCTCCCTGGACTACATGAAAAGAGACATAAAGGAGCTCTCTGAGCATGTAGCCCAGGCCGTTATGACCCTGACCTTGAGTAGCATCTTACCCTCACCAAGAATGATGCCACAATATGAAGACAAGATGATCAATTTCAACAATTGGCTTAAGTACTGGTGTCATTCAAAGGGTATCCAATGCCTGTCAGCTTGGGATGATATGCTCGACAAGCCACGATGCTTCGCTAGGGAAGGCTTGCACCTGTCACCCCTGGGATTTCGGATATTGGCAAAGGCTCTTGCTACCCCCATAGTGCCTTTTTAGGCAAGGCTCAAAAGACAAACCCACCTCCATAGGTATCACAAGGGATAAGAAACTAAGAGTAATGCTACTCAATGCCAGAAGTCTAAACCTCAAGATGCACGCACTCGAAACTCTCCTTAGCATGGAGAACATCGATATCTGTGCAGTAACAGAAACCTGGTTCAGGGCTCCTGAGAGCACCCCAGCACTACCAGGTTATACCTCATACCATGCTTTTTGGCCCCAAAACTTGGACCAAACCACAAAAGGAGGGGGAGTATCGATATTCATCAAAGATACCCACACCTCCAGGTTGGTGGCAAAGCACGAAGCATCAGAGACTATCCATGTGCAACTAACAGTGGGTAAAACTGCCTTCCAGTTTATAGCCTGCTACAGACCACCCTCCCAAACCCAGGAACCCCACTCGGCCTTTCTGAGAACACTGGAAAATATGAAGGTCTCTCCAAACACCATTATATTGGCCGACTTCAACTACCCAAACATAGACTGGGAGCATTACTCTAGCTCCAACACCCTAGCCCAAAGGTTCCTAGAATTTATAAACTCAAATGCTATGGAACAACTTGTTACCACTCCCACAAAAGGGGAAAACCTACTGGACCTGATCATCACCAACATGGGGACTCTATGCTCCAGACCAGAAGTGTATCCCTCACTGGTAAGATCAGACCATAAACTAATCTCACTGGATATTCACATCCCGACCCCACCCCCTGCCCAGAAAACCACAGTGAAAAACTTCTCTAAAGCAAATTTCACACTCCTTAAAACCGAGGTGGAATACCTCAAAGCCCCCGGGCCTGTGGAAAATACAGCCCAGACCGCAGAATCCTTTATAAATGCATTCTATGAACACCTTCAGGAATGCATGGATCATGCGATCCCAAATAAAACCAAGACCCAGTCCTCCAAAGGCAGACGTCCTATCTGGTGGACCCCAGCCATAAACAAACTATACAATAGAAGGAGGAAGCTACTACATGATAGAGCAAAATCCCAAAAAGGGAAGGCATCATTGATCAGTATTAGCAAAAAACTACGGGCACT
Source organism: Protopterus annectens (assembly GCF_019279795.1). NCBI lineage: Eukaryota > Metazoa > Chordata > Ceratodontiformes > Protopteridae > Protopterus > Protopterus annectens. The sequence goes on along the minus strand of NC_056741.1, from coordinate 148,012,516 downwards.
CATAAAATTGTCTAAGGCCAGCTTCGAGAGAAAAATTGCACAGGACACTAAGGATAATCACAAGGCTTTCTTTAGTTATGTTAGGAACCTGGGTGGTAATTCCCAGATATGCTCAGAATTAGTCCAAAATGACAAAAAATACACTGAACCCACAGACATTGCCAACATCCTAGCTGACAGGTTCAGCGCAAACTTCTCCCCTCCCTCCCCACCAAAAGGGCAAATATCTATCCCAGCAGAGTGCTGCCCCCCTGACATCACAGATGCTCAGGTAAGAGCCGCCCTCTCCAAAGCAAAAAAACAGCATCAATGGGACCAGATGGTGTCCCGGGCTGTGTCCTACATGAACTCCAAGAAGAGCTAAACCCAAACATAAAACTACTGTTCAATCTCAGCCTTACTACAGGATATGTGCCCAAAGAGTGGCGTACAGCAACAGTGGTCCCTCTCCATAAAGGTGGTGTCTCAAAGGATCCTGGAAACTATTGCCCCATACGCCTGACTAGCTTGGTCTGCATAGCTATGGAAAGGATCATCATGGACCTCATAAATAAAGATATTGGGGACCTACAGACACTGGATCCTACCCAATTCGGCTTTGTTAAGGGCAGATCCTGCCTCTTAAACCTGGTTGATTTCTTTGAAACAGTCACCAAGGCCATTGACGAGAGGAAGGTGGTCCACACAGCCTACCTGGACCTCGCAAAAGCCTTCGATACAATACCCCACTTGGGCATTATAGATAAGCTCACCAGCTTAAATATAAACCCCTAGGTCACTAGATGGATTGCAAACTGGCTCAAGGACAGAACCCACATGGTTAGAATTGCTGGAGCCATGTCAGACTCCAAACCAGTTACAAGTGGTGTCCCACAAGGCTCAGTCCTGGGACCTCTCTTGTTCATTATATATTTCTCGGAGGTACAGGCCAACACGGAAGGACTGTGGCTGACCAAGTTCGCAGATGACTGCAAACTGGGTGCCATAATTGACTCTCCAGCCGACACAAGCATCCTTCAAAACAGACAACTGGTGCCAGAGCCATGGCCTCAAGCTAAATGCCAAAAAGTTTATAGTCATCCCCTTTGGCAAAAACAAAGTGCCCACAAATTACCACATAGGTGGTAATCCTTTAAGTACAGAAGAAGTAATTAGGGACCTGGGGACCCAAGTTGATAACAATCTCTCATTTGACAACCACGTGGCCAAAGTGGTTAGAAAAACATTTTATATAGCCCACCTAATCATGAAGGGATTCACATCTAGATCAGGAGAGGTCATCGTGCCTCTTTACTCATCCCTTATCAGGCCCATAATCGAGTACAATGCCCCTTTTGGGATGTACCTTACCAGACACCTGCAGCAACTGGAAAGACCCCAAAAGTACCTCACCAAGAGGATCAAAGGGCTCAAACAGATGCCATATGCTGCCCGGTTAAAGAAACTCCAGCTCTACTCAGTGGCATACCGCCTGTTCAGAGGCGATCTGTGCCTGACATATAAAGCCATGTCCAACCCGGAATTAATGGACATGCTGCACCTCAGAAAATCCAAATCCCATCGAGCTACGTGCTCGAGAGACTTGAACCTCAGCACTGAAATAAATAGGACATGCTGGAGAGACAGATTCATAACCCAGAGGCTCCCTTCACTCTGGAATAAAATCCCAGTCCAGGTTAGGCAGAGTCCCTCATTGACTCTCTTCAAGAGGAATCTTGATGAGTGGATGGGAGATCATAGGTTTACCCCGGGTATCAATTCTGTGTCACTGTTAGACAGAGGCACAATATACTAACCTCGAAAAAGGGCATAGCAAAATAAATTTAAAATGGGTGGCGAAAGCCAAACACATTCTGGCTAGGCTTATAAATGCCCTAGGGCAGATAGCCTAGTATGAACCTATGAACCTATATACAGGTTGTACAAGAGAAGAGAAAAAATTCAGTTTTAATGAAAACTAAAAGTGATCACATTAACAATAGGGCATATATAAATATGATACAACAGGACAACCTATTTGAAGGTAAAAATATATCTGAAATGTGGACTTTAGGCACTTTGCATGAGTTCAAAAAGAAAGGGAAGGTTTCTGAATTTGATAGGAAACATGTCAACACAATGAATGTTATGGGATTCTACACCTGTAGATTAATTAAAGTTAGAAATAAATTATGGAAAGAATCAGGATTGCACAAGACAAGCTCACTAAGGCTATAGTTAATTATCCAGATACAATGATAAATGCTACCACCAAAAGGGACAATGTGCAATATGAGTTTAGTCTTATTAAAAATGTACAAGATAACAATAAACCCATTGCAATTATCTTAGGTGAGGAAAGGAGGCTAGGTCACAAATAACCTCATTTAAATATGGTGGTATAATGTATAATCAACTGAATTTGATGCTGTTTTGATTAACATCTTTGCAGATTTATATGTTTGCAGTTTAACTAAACATTAAGTAGATAACAATGCCTAAAATATAAGGCTATTACCTTTTCCAAGGATGAGATTCTTAGTTTCTAAAAAAAAATTAGATTTTCTAATATCAGCTGGCAGTGATGACATAACAAAGAGAAAGCTACAAGAACTAAGGGATGAAGCTGTAAAAACAAAAAAAAAATGATTTTTTTGATGCCAGCATTAATAGCTTCATCGATTCATAGGTGTTTACTAGGCTAATGACTGCAAGGTCTTTTTAAGCCTAGCCATGCATCCCAAATCTCTGACAAGTTCTTGTACCATTGATAAATTTAAGCAGGGGCGTGGGAGATGAAACATTTACAAGCAGGGGCCTGGGAGATGAACCTTTAACAAGTCTGCCTGTGTCAGTTAGAGACATAGGTGTCAAACTAGGGATGAATTTCCTGTTCTCCATCCAATTATCTAAGTTACACATGAATTGGGTAAGGGAGAAACTCTGCTTCATATGTATAGGGAACCTGTTCCAGAGAAGGGGTAGTCTCTGGCATACTTACCTGTCTGTCCTGCAGGTCCTATTTATATCACAGGCAAGGTATAAGTCTTTAGAACAGGTAATTCTGGTGCTGTTTGTTTTGTGAATATGCAGGAGGTCCATCAGGGTGTGACTGAAAAATGCCTTGCATGCTAGGCATAAATCTCCCCTCAACAGCCTGTAAGAGACAGAACATAGGAATAGGGCCTTGAGGTAGTCTGCACAAGTCATATTACTTATGCCCTGTATTTCTTTAGTGAGAAACCTTTGTGGATATTCTAGTTGTTGGATGTGGCTGGTTAGGCACGTACCACAGGGAGCACTGTACTCAATGATAGGTCAGATGAATGCTGAATACATTGAAACAATGACCTCCTTGGACCTAGATGCCATACCTATGTTTATAAGTTGCACAACATAGAATGATTTCATCACAACTGTAGACACATGATGGTCAAAGGCTAGATTTCTGATTATGTGTGTCCCCAAGTCCCTGACCACTGGGTTAATATCAGGTACCATCTGACTGTAAATCAACCTATTGGAAGTCAACCATTCCTAAAACTGTTATAATTATGATGTTAAAGGCCTATGTGACAACGTAAGAATTGCAGATTAATTAGTCAGTTGTCAAACAGTGACTGGTATTGAGTCATTTACCATGTCAGCCTTAAAGTCTGAGGAAGCATGATATTCATTAACATACCTATACCAAGGACAGATCAGTTGTTACCTGTAATAACATCATCACCTCCATACAACAACATACAAGCTGAAATTGTTTCTATAGATTTTTGGTTTGCTTTTGACAGAGTTGACCATAGGTTGTTAGGAAGCATGTTATTAAGAATAGGCCATTCCAGAAGACTAGTTAGTTGGATTGATGCATGGTTGAGTGAGAGTTTGATATGTTGACTACTAGTTAAACAGTGGAGATCATTTATGTTACAGAAGTGAGTGACAGGTGCTGACTGAGGTTTCTTTTTACGGGATAAACTCTTGGCTAGGCTTGTAAGGGCCCCAGGGTCATTAGCCTAGTAACCGCCAATGATCATAAGTGGGAGACTCTTATTGCTGTATCTCTTTAGAATCTACAGCTTTGATATTTCAACTGAATCAGGAATCATTTTCGGACATGTGCAGACGCTTTAAGATTAAGTAAGAGCAACTAAGCAATGTAAACCAGGATATACTTCAGTTATGTTTAATAAATATAGTCCTATGAGTCAATAATAATATGAAGAATAATGTTGGAAAAAATAAATTTATAACCCTTGAGCAGGACAGATTTAAGTATGAATATTTACTCAAGTGTCAGGTGATTGATGAGATGAAGCTCTTTAAAATCATGTGCATGGATTTTTTTCACCATTTTGTTTTGCTATAATTATACTCTTATCACGTAAACTGAGTTCTCTGATTCTAACATAAATAGATTTTACTTTAGGTATTTAAGTGAAGCTATGTTTGCTGCAGGCTGAGCAGGTGTCCAGTTAATTCCTGATTCCATGTCATGTGACCAAGCCTTCTGATAATGCAATTGTTAGTGCAAAAAGTTTGATTGCAGTGAGTAGGTGTTTTCTGTAGTCTGTAGCAGATTTTAATATATAAATGCAACACAGTCACCCAGTCAGTCAGACACTAAATCAACAAGAAATGCAATTATATTCAAGTAAAAGCAAAATGTAAGATAATGTTCTTGATAAAGTATATACACTGCTTGACAAACAGTGCAGTGACACAATTGTAACACTAACCGTTTTCTACCATGTATTACTCACTTTTTAGAATAAAACTAGGACTATGTAAATAATATATACATTAATAGGCTTTTGTATTACACATTTAATGGATTACTTTTGGAATGAATACTTTTGAAATATTCTATGACTATATAAAATGAAGATGTGATGAAAACGGCAATGAAAGTCCAATGATAGCAGTGATGTTGACAAAGGTGAACATGAAGATAATGAAGATGACAATGATATTGACAGTGAGTATAATGCTGATGCAGATGCATTGACAATGATAATGAAGATGTGATGATGAAGATGATGATGAAGATGCAACTGATTTGCAGATGAAAATGCAATGAATACGATGAAGAGGGAATAAAAATAATAAATATAAAGTGAAGATGATAATGTGATTAAAATGACAATGAAGATGCAACATCAATAATGCTAAGATGAAGATGACAAAGATGACACTGTCATTGACAATGAAAATGATGATGAAGATGATAAATATCAGTATTAAGATGTGATGACATAAAAATAAAAATAAAAAAAGAAATGCCACTGCATATTCATCTTCATCATTTTCTTCCTCTTCACCATCTTAATTTTCATCATCACCATTGCATATCTATCTTCATTTTCATTTTAATCATCTCTTCATCATCAACTTCGTTAGTCACATCATCTTCATTAATACCATCATCTTCATCAAACTCATCAATGTCATCTTAATCATCAACATCATCCTCATTTTTAGTGCATCTTCACCATCTTCCTTATCAATTTCATCACATCTTAATCAGCATCTTTGTCATCTTCATCACATTTTCATTGTCAGCTTCAGCTTTGACATTTTCATCACTGCATCTTCATTGTCATCATCTCTATCATCTTCTTTGCATATTCACTGTCATTTTCATTGTCATCTTCAACATTTCTTTGTATCCATCACATTTTACCTGCAATGCCTTTGTATCTTCCTCAATATGAGTCATATTTACCATCATTACAGGTTCATTATTATCATTGTCATCTTCATCATCTTCAACTTCATCGTTGTCAACATTGTCATTATTCACCTGTCTTGTCATCTTCATCACATCTTCATTGTCTTCCCTGCATCTTCATTGTCGTCTTCATCATCATTATTATCAGTGGCACAGGGAGTTAATGCTGCAAGCTGTAGTTCCTGTGGTACAATGTTTGATTCCCTCAGTCTTCATTTGCCTGCTGTGTGACCTTGAGCAAGTGACTTAACCAGACATTGCTCCAGGGTAACCCCTGAAAATGGACTGTGTGCCCAGTGGACCTCCTTATTAACAAATGGGTATCTTCTTCACCTTTTATTCATATTCTTTATATATTCATCTGCAGTGTCATTATATCTTCATCACCATTGTCTTTATCATGTCTTTATCAATTCATCTTAACAATCAACTTCACTGTCATCATCATGATTTTCATTTTCATCTTTGTCAGCATCATCATTGCCATCATCATCTTGATTGCATCTTCAGTTTCATAGATACACTGAATTTTCCATCAGTTTTCACTCTAGCACTAATCCAGTTAATGTAGAGAAACCACTGAGATAATTCACATACCCCTAGTTTGCTTCCTAAAAGTGATTAATCCATGGTAGAAAACTGTCACGTCTGTGTCATGAAAGTGATAATACCAAGCAGGGTGTGTGCTATTGTGAAAATAATACATCCTGAGGTGTTCTAGGGTCTACTGTCATAGGTGGATGCCATCTACGCCCTGTAAAGGACATTATTTCCACAATAATACCATCCTGGAAGATATTATTCTACTAAGGAAATGAACTTCAATAAAATTGTTTTGTATTTTTTTTATTTATTTGATGTAAAATAGTTCCTCTGCCTAATGTTTCAAAGTTTTGTTGGAGGAAATATTTTACATCCACAATATAGACAGACAGACAAATTCATACACATAAGTATAGTTAGAAACACACAAACATATACATACATACACAAGAATTAAAATCCAATTTGTTGAGGGAAAGACACCTTCATATGTCTCACCGTAAACAAATGAGAGGTAAAAAATGCATAGAATGCAAGCATTTCAACTCCTCCATTTCCACTCCCCAAAAAGAAAAAATGGCCTTGGTATTGTGGCTTAGTGCTACACATTTCTTTTCCAAGAAAATAGCTCATGACTAAATTTAGTCAATAATATGTTACATTAAGAGTTTCAGAACTCTGTTTTTAAACAAATACATGCTGATGGACTGCTTGTTGCAGATAAAGCAGTCTCTGTATGTGTCTCTCTCACACTCACTCTGACTCACACCTATACACAGACATAAATGCACAGACACGTTTCTTTTTTTCTAAATTAAGTTTTTAATTTTATGATCACTATATAGTAGAGAGTGGAAATGATGGTCATTTGTTTCTTAAACTGTCCGAGCTTCATGACAGCTTATCATGCTGCCTCGGAGTGGTGGACTATGTTTTTACAGTGGGCATTCTCTGTACATTAACACTGCTAGAGAACATTTGTTCTTCGATCAGGATTTAATGTACAGTTTGCCCATTCTGTAATGTACTACATGTCAAGCATTCTATACTTACCAGGGAATTTATTCTCTTCTGTTTTGCATTTGCTTGAATATAACTGCATTTACTGTCTGACTGAGTGACTGGTTGATTGTGCTGTGCTATGTTTTGAAATCTGTTATAAACACTGATAAACATCTACCCACTGCAAACTGTCAAATGTTAACAATTACCTCATCAGAGGGCTAGGTCACATGTCATAAACTCAGAAAGTAACTGGACAGTTGCGCAACCTACAGTAAATACAAATATAACTTTACTGTGCTTACTAAACATAGTTCCTCTGAAGTAACTACAGTAAAAACTATGCATTTTAGAATTAAAAAGACTTCTTTATGTTGTGAAAGCATAATTACAAGAAAAAGAAATAGTAAAAAAAACCTCTGCAAATGATCTTTAAGTACTTGTAAGTTTGGATAAACACAAATTTCACTTTTGAATACCATAGAGATCAAATTTTAAAAGATTACAATGGGTTAACAGGTTGTGTCAAAATATTAATTCAATGAGATTGAAGGTGATGAAAATTTATCCTGGCATACTTAGACCCAAAATATAATATGGTCAATGTTTCTGGTTCTTCTTAAAATAATCTCAGATCAGTAGATTACAAAGTGTCTAAAGAAAGGTCACTAAACTATTTCAAAACATGCAGAGTAAATCTTGTGAACATAGCCTGAAGGATATTGATCGGTTCTCTGCATCTTGTAAACATGTTAGGTATTAGCTCCTCTTGGTCTACAAGGCAAGAAGGGATGCATTCTTATGGGAATATCTAGGTTTAAGGAAGACAAGCGTAACAAATCAGATTATACTATTAAGAACTTTTAAAACGTTCAATAAAATGATTCACTGGTTCTCTGAAAGGGTGGTAAACATCGGAAATTTCACTATTAAGTCCTGTGAGAACTTAGTAGGTTTTACAACACACAATAGAGAATTTGGGGTAAGAAATTTTAGAACTCAACAGATACCTAATTTGGCATAACAAATGTTGTAAGTTAACAGGTAACAAGGTTCATGCTGCCTGTGCCTTGCATTCATATTTTACTATATTGTATAATACCGAAGGAACAAACCAGCTATCTAGGATGAGGGAGTACTTGATAACCACAGAGCATGAGGCAAGGGATGGTAATATGTGTCCAGTGTTATAGTGTAACAGACAGTGAACATTGTAGATGGAACATATGCAAGAACTTTTGTTATGGATGCTCCCCACATTCTAATCTGAGGTACACAGCATACATACACAAAGTGTACTACCATTTGGACAGTTAAGGGTTATTGTTCAGGACAAGACTGATGCGCTGAGACAGTAAAGAACACATATTTGCCTGCATACATGTGAAGTGTGTGCACCTCCTGCAGTTTGTATGCAGTAAAGCATTAACCTGGACATATTATAATGGTATATGACTCAGAAAGATAGGGGCTCATTTGCATGCCTTATTGCATAGTTATGCACACATACCATCCACATTTATTTGTCATTCGCGTCCTTACTATCTGCTGCAGATGCCACTGCTTTGCTATGCAACTGTTCTAAGAATGCACATGCATGTACAATAATGGCAGTGGTAAACGGGCAGTGCATCCCAGCAACCTTGGTGGTTAACATTGATCTCATGCATAAACTGATGCTTTGGGTCCTGTTGGATCAGACATTATTTGCACATAATGAATTCCAAGTACATGAACCATGATTATATTTAGGACAGATTTTTCATTATTGCATTGCACAATGCATAAATGTGACACTCTTTAGTTTGTCAGTGTAAGTTTTCTACATACATAAATACTGCTGTGCTGTGTTGTGTGTTAGGGCATCTCATACAGGCATCCCATGGCTTCATGCAAGGATACAGGTACTGACAGTAACCATGAACTTTGGAACAATAAAGCCATGATTTGATCCAGGGATGGAATGGAAACTCTATGTTACATTTATATAACACGGCTAGGCCAATATGGGTTTGGTGCATTATGCCTGCTGGCTGTTTGCCCAGGGTGTAATGGAGTCTTCCTGAACTGTGTGATGTTATTCAGACTTAATATCACCATTTAATAGCCAGTTTAATTTCTCCAAGTCTTTTGGGTTTCTAATACCATGAACGGAATGGACACTATTTCTATGTCAAAGTATGATTAAACTTTGTAAAATGAGTATTGTTTCAGTCTTTGATGTTAGCCAAAAGTACTCTTCGTAGCACATGCAATGTGCTTAGAACCGAGTCCTTCTACAATTCATATGGACTTACATGTGTCGGTAACGTATCTAAATACTACTGTAAATTCTACTGTAAATTCTCTTTTATGACTCATTGCTCCTGCTACTGCTGGAACTGTCTATGTATCCTTCTTCTACACTGACCTCATTTCTGCCAGCAAATCCTGGTATTTTATGACTTTGTGTCTGTACATGACACTAATCACGGAGTGTTGCAATTTTACTGATCAATGCTACTTTTGTCTTCTTTTCATAGACTACTATACATGTATTTTTTGAACTGTTCATAATGGATACTCCCTGTACTGTATGTACCATGTCTCTGAGCCCATATGCAGAATTTTGCAGTGTGCTTTAAACTCTAGGTTGAACACAAATGCATACTGCCTTAAAATGGAGTAATACAATTTAACCATTTTAAGACGTGAGAAGCCAGGTCACAATGTTGAACTGTTTGACATTTCATGGAGGAGAAAGCCTTTAAGTCAATTTACAGCAGCTCATGCAATGAGTATGTATGATGACAGAAGCACTGAAATGCTGTTTAACAGGATTAGTAAAAATGTATTAGCACTATAAATAATTATTAGGCATGTGATCTGAGAGATCATTCTTGAGCCTGACCAAGTTTCCCCACAGCACTATCTGGTTAAGCCAGTTGCACAGATTCACATAGGCAAATGGAGGGTGAACGGATTAAACCCTCAACTACAGGAAGCAGTTCTTTAACATTTTAAAGCCTTGATCCTCTGTACTAATAGAAGAGGTATTGTAGTGTTACTGTGTATTCCTGGTAGCTTTCTGAATACAGTCAATGTTGCTATATACAGTTTTGTAGAGTAAAATGTTTCCACTTGCCATAAAGACCATAAAGAAACATGTGAGCTAATTCGTTGTGATTCTGTCAGGGTTCTATACAGTCACACAGATTTTGCCCTAAATTTCACAGAGACATCTTTAAGTGTAAACCCAAAAATGAAAACTAAACCTTCTCCCTGGCTTATCCTTGTTTCAAAATACCTAGTGAAACTCAGGGAAAAAGCATGGAAAATTTGGAAAGACTATCCCACAATACTCAATTTCCAAACACACCAGGCAGCTTGTAACCAAGCAAAAAAAATAAATAAATAAAAAATAAAAAAAGATCAGGAAGTTAAACTTCCTTAGTTTCCCAGTTTCAAGCAACCCACAAAACTACCACCAAAACTTTTTTGGTGGTCTATCAATAACTATACTAAACCAGGAAAAAAGAAAAAAAAAAAAGAAAAAAAACCCTCTACATTCTTTTTAGTCTAATTACAACATAACGTACTCTTTTAATAAGCACTTTATAGATACACTGACCATCATAGCACAGCACTATACATTATCTGACAAAATAGATACAACCCCGAGAACGACGCATACAACTTCTATACAGCCTCAGTCTAATTAAAAAATATACTAAAATAGTAAGACCTTCACAACTAGCCCCTGATAATACATCTGACTACCTATGCATAGCTGCAAACACAATAGCCTACTCTATCTCAATATTTATTTAAGGCCCATACACATTAAAAATGATTTTGTAACTGCAAAATATGTAACATAGTTAAAACAATATCAAGCACGTGGTCAGCACTACTGCAGAACATAAATGCATTTCCCATGACTTAGCTACTAGACTTCAGATAGACTCTCTCAGTATAGCTACAGAAAGCTAATGTTTTATTAAGAAACTGACTAACACCTACCTTCTCTTTTCATCGTCATTCCTCTTCACATATTATTCCTTGTCCCCACAATTTCAAATCACTTCTCCTCCTCTCAACATACATCATAAATTTCTCTTCTATAATTACAACTTTTGTATCTTAAATGAAGCTCACAAATTCATTTAAACTCACCATCTCCTCTCTAACTGTACTACAGTTTTCTTCTATCCGACTGCATCACTCACATCTCATGTCCTAGGACTTCTTAAGCTGATCTTCACTAGACTTATGTTGCATTTGCATCTCATGAAAGACACTTTCAAATGTATCCCTTTTATGACTACACCTTGTGTGTTCATATAACTATTATCTCTAATTTTAACTTACTCATATTTACACTCGACTTCACTGCTGCATATTTTTCATTTCATTATTTGATATTGTACCTGTTCTTGTATATGCACTACTTCAGTGCTGTCATTTGTCATACATGTTCTGTGATATTGTACTTTATATTTTATTTCTTTCTGCATGCGTGGAGCTTTTTGCCATGGAATTCTACTGAAAAGTGGCTTTGCATAGCCCAGCTGGACTATGCTATCAACGAATAAAAATAAATAAGAAGGCCTTTGCATAATCAGTAAACCCTGATTGCTTTGATTATGATATAACAAGTGCTTTGACTGTCCCACCTACATGATGACACATTACGATTCTTGTAATTATATGACCTGTGTGGTGGATATGGTCGTTAATATTTTTTTCATTACTATCTCCACACACCATGCTCTCTGTAGTAGTACTGCAATGCTGTTGTGTAACCAGAGACCTTTTTTCATTTAGATTTTGGTGTAGAGGTGAGCCAAATGATTTAAAGAGCCTCCTATATAATGGTGAAGACTGTGGCTCCCTGTGGAAAGATGACTACTGTCAGAGGAAGTGGAATGATGCAGACTGTCTGAGGTCATTTCCATTTATTTGTGAGAAAGAACTAAAATGCAGTACTGTACAAACCTGATAAAGTTCTGCTTTGTGGGAATGAACTAAAGGAATAAGAGCTGACATGATGCAAGGCCAGTCTGTCACTTATTATGGAGATGTGCATTCATGGTATGTAAAGATCTCTGTTCCTAACAGTTCAATGGTAACTTAAAATTACGCATTGTGTGTTTTTTATTTCATTCATTATGAAAATAAAGATTTTTTTAGGATAGTGAAAGTAGTTGAAATATGTACTTCGACCTTGTCTATAGCTAGAATATTCTTTGCTGGTATTTGCATATTTCTTTTCAGTATAAGACAGACACTATATACCAATAAACTTTTGTATTTTACTTTTACATGTTCATTTGTTTGTCTTTGCTATTTTTGATTTGGTCCTGGCTGAAAATGATCACTGGTCCAGCTTACTAGCCTGGTTAACACTTAAAAATATATTTAATTAAGACTTAAAATATATATATAAATAAAAGATTATTCTGACATACTAAGAGCATACTGAGAAGGCTACATGATTGTGATGCCAAAAGGCCTGGCTGTATTATCTTTAATTTGCTTGGTTGCTGGCCTGAGTATAATTTTTTCAGAATTAAGTGCTAATAGGATCAAAAAAAATCCAATTAAAATATTTTTTAACAGTAGCTATAGATTCAAGTACAATTATTCTACATGCTTCTGTTTCTTACCCATTACAGCTTATCCTCTCACCACACTTCATCATCATGGCTCAGGCACACATGCCTGTCTTTCTTTTTTGATTAATATTTTATGTATTTTAAGCATATGCATAGTTAAAATACTGTGTAAAAAATTTAATCTTATTATTTTTCTCTGTAGACAGGACACCTGTTCCTATCTAGAGTGTGGTATGCAATTCCCAAGTTTCAGAGGTCTTGTTAATACACAGCATCAACAAAAATTAACAATCAATGCTACTTTTGTCTAACAGTGGTGCATGAATTATAATAGAAGCAATACAAAGATTGTACTGAAGGTTAATGTATTGAGTCCTGAAGAAGTAAAACAAAGGAGGGATGAGAGACGTTTAAAGCACATCAAAGAAATCCATCAGTCCAAGTGGTTACCATATTTACAGCTAAAAAACATGTACGAGAACAAAATTACATTCCTGGGAATTCATTAAAGGGCCTAATGTGAGCCATACAGATTGCATTAAAAAGGCCCTGCTCCTCAGAGACACTCTAGTTATAATGAGGAAAGACCTCACTATCAGCTAATTTGCAATTGTTTAAGTGGCAAATACTACCATGATGTTCAAATCATTGCTGATCTGCATGTTTCTGTAGTAAACTGCTGATCACCCTACCACACACAGGTACAGAAAACACAACACAGACACACAGACACATGCATACACTCTCAAACACCACAGACCCCATACCTGTACCTGGTCTTCCCCCATCCCTATAATAGCTAATGTGCGATTTTTGTACAAGTGTAGTATGCCCTGGTGGCTTGTGAGTCTCCCCATCCCCTGATCACTATAAAAGTTTGTATTCCATTATGCAAAATTGTCCATTGGTAACTCATCCACTTGTATAGCAACCCACTGCAACATCAGTTTATTATTTGTAAATCAGAAAATACTGTTAAATGTTTTGACACACAATTTTAAAAATGAATATCAATTTGTGTTAACATTCCATGCTGGAAATAAAATGTGGATATCTTTATTTGTTTACCAGGGTAGAGCATGTTTCTACATGTATCTTTTTAGGCTCAGCCCAGGTGCACTGTCTGGTTAAGTGACTTGCTTAGTCACATAGTTAGGCAAATGAAGGCTGAGGAAATAAACCTCTGAACTAACTCATACCATTAGTACTCTTCATTAACTGGCAGATAAAGAGCAAAGTGCTAATGTGGGATTTGAACCCATGACCTGCCTCAAACCCAGAAGCAAAGATCATGCCCCTAGGCCAACAAGCCAGATGTTAATACTACACTTCTACTTTTTATGGACTGATATGGAGAAGAGACTAGATAAAGAAAATGTATACAGAGAAATTAACCAGACATTGCCAAATGAGTTTATGGATTACTCTACATCTAGTATTTGTATTTGTATAATAATAATGACATTAAAGAATCATTGTTACCTAGCATCATGCTGAGAATTTATGACTTGCAAACTTCACAAATAATTTCCCCAAAAAACTTACCATTGCTTAGCTTATTCTCAAATATACTGGCTGTGTGACTGTCTCTGTGGTGCAACGTGTAAGTTCTTTGACTTTAGAGGAAGAACACAAGTGATCCAGGGTTCATATCCAGATAACACTTATTTTCATGATGGACAGACAGATATATCTCCCAGAGATTGCTGCTCCTCTGGAATAAACTCCTGATTCACGTGAAGCAGAGTTCTTCAATAACCCTATTCAAGTGCAACCTAAACAATTGGATGGGAGACGGCAAATTCATTCGGGGGGTGGCACCTATGTCCCTCATGGACAGGGGCAGTCGGTGCTGATCATACACTTGCTCTATGAATAAAGACCATCTAACCAAGGTCAGTTAGGGAACACAGGTATAACATGGCTAGGCTTGCAAAGGCCCTAGGGCCATTAGCCTAGTAACCTCCTATGAATCTATGGAATTCCAAAACTTCCTAAAGTACAATCACTTCAAACTAGCTCAAGATTTTCTTCAACATCCAGACAAATGCTCAGCTTTGAATTCAGTAATTAATTGGTACTCTGCATCCAGACATCTCAGATCTAAGGACAGATACCTTGCTGAGCTCATAAAATAAATAATAAATATGGCATTATGCCACTATGTGTCGGAATGTTCTTCTGCTACACATAAGACAAAATGCGAATCAAAACCTCCTTCAGGTAAATCCAGGGAACCACTTCCTCAGTAGTAGACTATGTCGATGACATTCACAGGTCAAAATACATGGCATTTACACTTTCAGAGGTAAGTAATCATTTATCTAGCATACCAAATCTTGCATTTCAAAGTAAAATTTCCTTTAAGAATGTATACTTTTTCCAATAAGTATGAATACATTTTCCTTGCAAAGTATGCCAGACAGCAAAACACATTAACTCACATTAAAGGAATCAAAGTTGTTGTTATTTATGTTCATCTATGATATAAACAAGAGATCATATTTCACTCAGAGTTTCATAAGAAGATATGTTATTTGGTGTTTAAAATGATTTTTTATTGACCCACAGATGCATAAGATAATGTAAGTATATGAACCCACTCTATCCTGACTTTGGTAAGATACAGATTCATGGTAAATGTTTGTTGAAGAGTATTAACAGAGTTCTATGAGGGAAATTACTTAACTTTTGCAATTATAAACACATTTCAAATGTGGAACCAAAAGGAAACCTTGTATTTCTATGCAATGCATGTGTCTTGTCAGAATGTTACAGTAAGATATAATGTATCTGTTTCAATAATGTACAGATACTGTGTTTTTGAGACAAAAAGAAACAACAACATTTTTTGGTACTTACAAGACTCTGAATATGGGATAGCTGCGATGGTGCAGCGGTAGCGTTGTCGCCTCACAGCAAGAGGTTCTCCCGCTCGATTCTCGGCTGGAGCACCTTCTGTGTGAAGTCTGCATGTCTTCCCCACGGTCAAGTGGCATTCGAAAGAATGGGCGTGCCTTCGTTGAAGGTTGGGCGTCGAGCTGGCACCTCGGCACTGTGAAAATCTACTGCCAATCATTAGCAGACCGGAGTTCAGCTGTGAAAAGCCGAAGGAGCAAGAACAAGACTCTGAATATGGTACAATATTGTATAAAACAGAGTACAAAAACAATTAATTTTAAAAGTAGCTTTTACAAGGCAGAGGAAACAGCCAGCGCTAAGAAGGTAAGAATCTCTTTGAAAGTTATCATCCTCCACTTCCCACTTATACAAAATAACAAGATTCGTGAAATTTAATAAACTGTTTTGGCAAACTTATTTATTTTTTTAAAACAAAAAACACCTTTTTTGAATTATCACTTGTGACATAGACACATTTACATTTATACAAAAGTAATCAAACTGTATTAAATTAATATTAACAAGCATTATACTTCACATATATTGTTATATATCATATAAACTAAGTAATATTACATAAATTATTCAATTCCTGCACCTATTTTTAAAGAAACATCTTTATTAAACCATCACTTACAACATACGCAATCATACATTTATATAAATGAAAACAAACCACACCAACACAATTGTACATTATACTGTGAAGGGTAGGAGTATTTAAACAATATTTAAAGTCAACAACTACACTAACCCCAGGATTCATGAAGCTTGGCACAAGGACGGCGTTAGTCTTGCGCCAACCGTGCAGCATGGAGATTGCGCAGCAGCATCACATGCATATTAATGAAGGCATGCTGCCGCAATGTCCATGTGCATAGGAAACGTGTGCGAGTGCAGGGGGCGTGTCTAAGTGCTGCATGGAAGCGTGAACATGTCAGCTGCAGATGTGTAACCTAAAAGGCTGACTAGTACAGCCTGACTCTAATAATAATCACTCCTGTCAGTGTCCATAGATACTGAAATGACAGTTTTGGAAACACGAAAATAAAAAGTAAACACAAAGGCAAGTAGCTGAATATTGAGTCCCCGCCCCTCAGACAAATGACATTTAATACCCTGTGCCCATATTCCATTGTAGTGTTGATTGTTATACCAAGTGGAAGCAAAACACAGCGTGTTAGCATGCCACTGCCCTTTGCTAAGCCTAGCCTAATGATTAGGGTTACCACCTGTCCCACTTTGTGAGGGATAGTCCCTCTCAGGGTAGTTGTGTCATTACCAAAAATATTAAAAATGTTAAATGTCCTGCGATTGTAGGACATAATTATGTCCCATATTTTATGTAATAGTTCCATAAAATAGTTATTTCTGTATATAAAATACCTAAATGTTACAAGAAACAGAATAAGCAACTAAACTGCTACAACAATAAGCTTTCATTTAAGCATAAAACTAAAGTACTACTCTTTGTACTGACTGTGGGTATGTGATGGCCTGTAAAATCTGATGTGTGTCCCGAAAATGTCCCATTTTGGTCATTTGAAAAGGTGGCAACCCTACCAATGGTCAGAGCATTTGCTCAATATCTGCCCATTCGCAGTCCAAGTTGTCCTTGTCTGGACAGCCCAAAGATGAATGGGTATTACCCGGGTCTACCTACCATGTCATGAAAGATAAGTATTTGCGTGTACCTATGTGCATGAAGTACAGCATGTCGAAGATCAAAAATGCTAGGGTCGTCCTCACAACCATACTGGTACAAGAGATATGTAGTGTACACAACGTGTTCTGTTGTCTGTGCCATGGGCCATCAACCAGAGAAGGAATGGATGGTGTGTGTGGAATATGGGGATGGGGGGGTGATGGGTAATGTAATAATTTGCCAAGGGGAGACTGGGCCGGATTCACAATAGGTGAACTGAAGGTGTCCGAGGGAGCAGTTGGTGAATCAGAAAGAAAACCAAAGAACTAACATTTACATCTGCAATACAACTTGACAGGCCATACTGTAGAACACAATCCCACAAACATATGAACATTAAAATGTGCGATACACATGTAAAGAAACGTTACTGGCTCACACCCACATAATGGTCTGGCCTGAACTGAGCCATCCAACCCCAACACACCTGGATACGTAATTGAATATCCATCATCCCTTCCACAGCACACCACCCCCCCCTTCCTGAACGTCCACCAAAACCACCCATACTCGGGCTGCTAGCTTGGCGCAGCCATATCTGCACAGAGTGACCCATACTCATATCTAGTAGGCAGCCTCACCCTAGGCAGTCTCAGGATTGCAAACTATGTATTCCTTGCATGTGTAACCCTCCCTCATTTTCATAAATCCAAAAGAATCGAGGTCATTGGTCACCAAAATTTTTGGATATCCCTCATGGGATAAGTATCTGTTCTAAAGATTAGACTTGGTGACACAACACGATATACAGTCCCGAGTTGTATGAGCAGTAGTTGTCCACAACCCTGCTCAGCCTCCAGCCAGTCCTGCAGAACCTATGACCCAGGATTAAAGACCTAACCATGATGCACATCTCCCCACGTGCATTATCGGGAATATATATCTTTCACATGTTCACATGAAGCATCCCCATAGCCATCTTCCAAATAGTACGTCCACAAATTGTATACCCCATCCAGGTTCCTTATCGTAATGATGCACACAACCCCTGTATACAAACGGTACAGGTACCTCCCATATGTGGTTGTTCATATACATGGCCATGTATAACTCCAGATATGTAGCCATATGTCTATAAACGTACATAGTTATATTCCCATAGCTACACATCACACAGACATGCATATAAGTAGTGGTCAAGTATGTGTCCAATTCATAAATATGTATACTTGCAAATGTATACATATGCGCCTCAGAAACATATGAATAGTAACATGTATTATACATATGTGCACCACCCAACTGTCACATTTGGTGCCAGTGCTGTGGAATGGCTGTAGTAAAGTCATATATCCTAATTACCATCCATAGAGAATGTATCACGGATGGTTTAGTGGTAAAACCAATGACTATGGTGTTCCTATTCCCGGGTCCAAGCATGCAAGCGCTAATTTTATATGATGGCCACAATAATGGCAGTCGGATATAGGGTGATTAAGGTGCTTTAAAGCAGACATAAGTAAGGTTACCACCTGTCCCACTTTGCGAGGGACAATCCCTCTTTGGACAGTTGTGCCCTAACCAAAAATATTAAAAATGGCAAATGTCCAGAGATTGTAGGACATAGTTATGTCCCATATGTCATGTAATAGATGCATAAAATAGTTATATTACATTACAAGAAACAGAATAAACAACTAAACTGCTATAAGAATAAGCTTTCATTTAGGCAAAAAAGTAAAGTTCTATCCTTTGTACTGACTGTGGGTATGTGTCGGCCTGTAAAATCTGATGTGTGTCCTGAAAATGTCCCACTTTGGCCATTTGAAAAGGTGGCAACCCTAGACGTAAGCAGGTATGGAAGCGTATATGCGTGATGGCAAGTGGCGGTCATTTAACAGTATTGGAAATGTAAATAAGCATGTAGGTGTATATGCATGTGTATGTACAGACATATATATATATGTATATATATATATATATATATATATATATATATATATATATATATATATATATATATATATATCTCTATATATATATATATATATATATATATATATATATATATATATACATGAAGAATGAACATGGTCAGAATATAGCAATCATGATGAATGTGAAGGGAAACAGCAGTGGAACCCCCCCATAATATTTAGTGCTGTCATATCAAGTTGGCCAGAGGTGAGCAAACCTCTGCATCTCCAACCACAGGTAGGACACTAAAAGCGGAACAAACTATGTCCCCCGTACTAAGTCTGACTTTCAAACAGGTACAGAGGAGTCTCAATTAACAGTTGGACAAGCCAAAAACTGGAAGACTAATTGAACACCATGACCATGATATGAACGTATGTCCCAGGACTATAAGCTTGGGATGTCTGAATATACTTCGAGTGAGCCAACACACGGGGCATGTCTAAAGTAGTAAGGAATGGTGCATGTGTAGTAGTGCAGTTTTCCCAACAGGAAAATGTATGCCTGCTGTGTTACTGAAGTGATGAGGCATGTGTTTGGGTAACTATGAACCATGGGTATACATATAAATGAAGCAGAACACAATAGTGTAGTGGTTAGAGCATCCGACTATCAAGCAGACATTGCTGGTTCGACTGCAGCACACACCATTTATGACGTGTAATCTGTATACGAGCATATCTTGCTAATTTTATGCTGTATAATGATATAATACCATTGAAATGTAAACTGGGGTGACGTATCACAGTAAGAATGCAAAGGTTTTTATGTGATGTGAATCGGTGGTTAAACAGAAAACTGCAGCTGAAAAGTGTTGTACTTACCCTTTGTCCAACGGTCATTGCTCTGCCCAGCACCACAATAAACCATGTCGGCGAGGCACGACGCCAGGTCCCTACACATCACAATCAATGTGATTTACCACTAAGCCACAGCAGTTATACCTAACTTCGATGTTATCACAAACATAGCAGACAGCACAGTCATTCAACAGTATGATAAAAGTAATTAAATCGTATAGATGTGTATGCATGCATACGTACATATATATATATATATATATATATATATATATATATATATATATATAGGGTAACTACCTGTCCCACTTTGCGAGGGACAATCCCTCTTTGGGCAGTTGTGTCCTGTACAAATAATGTAAAATGGCAGATGTCCTGAGATTTAATGACAAAATTATTTCCTATATTTATGTAATAGTTGCATAAAACAGTTATTCTGTATCTGAAACACCTATATGTTATAAGAAACAGAATAAGCAACTAAAATGCTACAAGAATAAGCTGTCATTTAGGCAAAAAAGTGAGGTATGGCTGTGGGTATGTTTCGGCCTGCAAAATCTGATGTTTGTACCAAAAATATCCCACTTTGGGCATTTCAAAGGGTGGCAACCTGACATATATATCTACAGAACGAACATGGGAACAAAAAAGCATTCATAATGAATGCGAAGAAAAACAGCAGCGGAACACCCGTATTATCTAGTGCTAACATATCAAGCTGGCCATAGGTGGCCAAAATCCCTGCGTTTCTAACCACAGGCAGGATGCTAACAGTGGGAGTAACCTTGTCCACATGCTAAATCTGACCTTCAAACAGGTACAGGGCAGTCCCAGTCCCCAGCTGGACAAGCCTAAACCCAGATGACCACATGAACACCCTAACAATCAAACACACGTATGTGCCAGGACTATAGGCTTTGGAGGTCTGAATATACTTTGAGTGAGTCAACATGCGGCATGGGTCCAGAGCAGTAGGGAATGACGCATGTGTAGTAGTGTGGTTTTCCCAACAGGAAAATGGATGCCTGCTGTGTTAGTGAAGTGTTGAGGTGTGTGTTCGGGTAACTATGAACCATGGGTATACATATAAATGAAGCAGAACATCAATAGTGTATTGGTTAGAGCATCCGACTATCGAGCAGACGTTGCCGGTTCAACTAAAGCGCACACCATTTATGATGCGTAATCCATATATGAGCATATCTTGCTACTTTTCTGCTGTATAATGATAAATAACCATTGAAATGCGAACTGGGGTGACATATCACAGTAAGAATGCAGAAGTTTTTTGTGTGATGTGAATCGGCGGTTAAATGGAAAACTGCAGCTGAAAAGTGTTGTACTCACCTTTGCCCAACGGCCCTTGTTCTGCCCAGCAACACAATAAACCGCATCGGCCAGGCCCGATGCCAGGACCCTACACATCACAATCAATGTGATTTACCACCAAGCCATGGCAGTTATACCTAACTTCGATGTTATCACAAACATAGCAGACAGCACAGTCATTCAACTGTATGATCAAAGTAATTAAATCATATAGATGTGTATGCATGCGTACGTACACACACACACACACACACACACACACACACACACACACACACACACACACACACACACAAATATATATATATATATATATATATATATATATATATATATACATATATATAGCGTAACTACCTATCCCACTTTGCGAGGGATAGTCCCTCTTTGGGCAGTTGTGTCCTGTACAAATAATGTAAAATGGCAGATGTCCTGAGATTTAATGACAAAATGATTTCCTATATTTATGTAATAGTTGCATAAAACAGTTATTCTATATCTGAAACACCTAAATGTTATAAGAAACAGAATAAGCAACTAAAATGCTAAAAGAATAAGCTGTCATTTAGGCAAAAAAGTGAGGTTTGGCTGTGGGTATGTTTCGGCCTGCAAAATCTGACGTTTGTACCAATAATATCCCACTTTGGGCATTTGAAAAGGTGGCAACCCTACACACATATCTATCTATCTATATATATATATATATATATATATATATATATATATATATATATATATACAGAACAAACATAGCTGACATATCAAGCTGGCCAGAGGTGGCCAAAATCCCTGCGTCTCTAACTACAAGTAGAATGCTAACAGTGGGAGTAACCTTATCCACATGCTAAATCTGACTTTCAAATGGGCACAGGGCAGTCCCGGTCCCCAGTCAGACAAGCCTAAACCCGGGTGACCACATGAACACCCTGACAATCAAACACACGTATGTGCCAGAACTATAAACTTTGGAGGTCTGAATATACTTTGAGTGAGTCAACATGTGGCGAGGGTCCAACGCCCTGGATCAACTAATCCATAGTCCCACCAGGGGCTCCAATATCCTAGACCTGGTCATTACCAACATGGGAAATCGATGCTCCACACCTGTGGTCACCCACTCGTTAGTCAGGTCTGACCATAAGCTAATCACCCTTAACATCCACATCCCACCCCACCTCCCAGTAAGGAAACCTCCATAAAAACTTCTCCAAAGCCAACTTCATGCTACTCAAGTCAGAAGTGACAAACTTCACAACACCCATGCAGATGGGAGCTGAAAGTTCGACTGTTGAATCCTGCACTAAGGCACTGTACGAGCACATCCACTCATGCATGAATCGCGCCATCCCAAATAAAACCAAGATGCTCTCATCCAAAAAAAGGAAGCCATTCTGGTGGTCCCTTGCCATAAACAAACTATACAACAAAAGGAAGAAACTGTTGCAGAAAAGAGGAAAATACCAGGATGCAAAAAACTCCCCTACCAGCCTCAGTAAGAAGCTGAGATCCCTCATAAAATCCTCCAAAGCTAGTTACGAAAATAAAATTGCCAAAGATTCCAAAGACAACCAGAAGGCATTCTATAACTATGTCAAGAATCTAAATGTCAGTGCTCAGATTTGCTCTGAACTAAAACAGAATGGCGTTAAATATACTGATCCCAAAGATATTGTCAATATCCTGGCAGATCGATTCAGTGCCAACTTCATCCCCCTCTCACCCTCTAAATGGCCCATCTCAATACCGGAAGATTGCCAAATTCGAGTAATAACAGCCACACAGGTAAAAAACGCACTCTCCAAAGCTAAGAATACAGCATCCATGGGACCAGATGACATCCCGGGCTGTGTACTACATGAACTACAATATGAACTGGCACCTCACCTAAGTGTCATGTTTAATCATAGCCTCATCTCAGGTTTCGTGCCTACCGAGTGGCGCAGAGCTACAGTTATCCCACTCCACAAGGGGAGATCCACCTTGGATCAAGGAAACTACCATCCCATCAGTCTGATGAGCCTTATCTGCAAGGTCATGGAGCATATTATCATAGAAATTATAAACAAAGTCATTGGCAACCATCAAACACTGGGCCCCGCCCAGTTTGGGTTCATGAAGGGCCAATCTTGTCTCCTGAACCTGAATGACTTCTTCGAATTAGTCTCCAGAGCCATGGACAAGGGTAAGGTGGTTCGCACAGCCTATCTAGACCTTGCCAAGGCCTTTGACACCATTCCCCACTCTGGAATCATAGATAAACTTACTACGTTGGGCATTAATCCGTATGTCACCCAATGGGTTGCTAACTGGCTTACTGATAGAACCCACACTGTAAAAGTAGCTGACTCCAAATCCAGCTCCAGACAAGTGATGAGTGGAGTAACTCAGGGATCAGTCCTGGGACTGCTCTTGTTTGGCATCTACTTCTCTGAAGTACAGGCCAACACTAGGGGACTCTGGCTAACAAAGTTCGCAGATGATTGCAAACTGGGAGCCATTATTGAATCCCCAAATGATGTGGATACTCTACAAAAGGGCCTTACAGAAACAGATGCTTGGTGCCAGAGCCATGGGCTCAAGCTCAATGCCAAGAAATGTATAGGTATCCCCTTTGGGAAAAAACATGTACCCATGAATTACCACATAGGTGGCAGTACACTAAACACCGAAGGTGTGATAAGAGACTTAGGGACACAGGTGGACAGTGGTCTCACCTTCGATAACCACATAGCCACAACATTCAGGAAATCCTTCTATGTGGCACACCTCATCACTAAAGGCTTTTCATCCAGAAAAAAGGAGGTCATTGTCCCACTGTACTCATCCCTCATTAGACCCATTATAGAATACAATGCACCATTTGGTATGTACCTCTCAAGACATCTGCAACAACTGGAAAGGCCACAGAAATACCTCACTAAAAGAATCACAAGCCTAAAGCAGATGCCCTACAATGTCCGCCTTAAAAAACTCCAGCTATACTCTGTCGCATATCGTCTACTCAAGAGGCGATCTCTGCTTAACGTACAAGGCCATGTCAAACCCAGAGCTGTTGGACATGCTACACTTAAAGAAATCCCAATCCCTTAGAGCCACACGCTCCAGGGATCTAAACCCTGTCATCACAATAAACAAAACATGCTGGAAGGATAGGTTCCTGACTCAGAGACTCCCCAGACTCTGGAATAGATTGCCCATACATGTCAAGCAGAGTGCCTCTTTGTCCCTCTTTAAAAGGAACCTTGATGACTGGATGGGAGAAAGGAAATTCACCCTGGGGATCATGTCAGTCACCCTGCTAGAAAGGGGTCCAGTGAAGTAAATAGTGTGGGAAGAAATAGCCAGGGAATTGTTATGGCTTGTATAGGCCCTAGGGCTGATAGCCTAGTACCAACCTATGAACCTATGTGTAGTAGTGTGGTTTTCCCAACAGGAAAATGGATGCCTGCTGTGTTAGTAAAGTGTTGAGGCATGTGTTCGGGTAACTATGAACCATGGGTATACATATAAATGAAGCAGAACACCAATAGTGTAGTGGTTAGAGCATCCGCCTAATGAACAGGCATTCACGATTCAAGTTCGACTATAGCACATATCATTTTCCTTGTGGAAAGAATGTTGTTCTGCTGTAAAGCCGACATTAATACATGTAAAAGTGAACGTGAGTATTGCATGGGATTATTAAACAGATCCCTTCAAAGTGGTACTGTCATAATGAATAAGGCACAAGTAAGCACAAATAAGCGGTAGTAAACATATGTAGCACACAGTAAGCATATGTAAGTGCACCTGCACGGGTGTAAGCAGCGCCCAGAACAGGAAATGTAAATACGTATGTACAGATGTAATATATATACATATATATGTAAATATAAATATATGTGTGTGTGTGTGTGTGTATCTATATATATATATATATATATACATATATATATATATATATATATATGTGTATATATATCTATATATATATATATATATATATATATATATATATATATATATATATATAGACACACACACACACACACACACGCACATATATATATGTGTGTGTATATATATATAT
>NC_056741.1:147906946-147984446 GCF_019279795.1 Protopterus annectens | reverse complement strand
TTACCTGACCTGCTCCTAACCCTAACTCACTTAACCCGCTAACCCAAACACAATCACTACCACACACTTACCTAACCCAGACTGACCCTAACTCACTTAACCCACCCCTATCCCCACAGATCGTCAATATCCACACTTACCTTACTCGCACCCTAACGTCCGTCACTACCGCATACTTACACAGCCTTTTCCCATGTCAGCATCCTCGGCGTCGGTGTTTTCATCCGTCGCGTCGGTCTTCTGAATTGTCGATCTTCTGGGGCTTGCGATTCGCTTGTCGGTCTTCTGGCGTGTCAACTAACTCAGGTAGACCTATACATATATATATATATATATATCTACACACACACACACACACACACACACACACACACACACACACACACACACACACACACACATAGATATATATGGTTGCAGACATACATATATGTATATATATATATATATATATATATATATATATATATATATATACACACACACATATATGTACATATATGAATACATATATATATATATATATATATATATATATATATATATGTATGTGTGTGTGCGTAGATATATAGAAATATAGAAATATACAGCTATGATAGGAAAAAGCACACAGGAATGACATATGTTCACAGGCTATGGAAATGGAAGTGAGGAGCTCAGGCAAGACAAATGACACACGCAGCATGCCCTTCCACCCCCCACTACAGCTGGACACGGGAACTATACACGCAATCAATGTAAAGTGTCCATAGCTCGATCCCCAGACCACAGGCAGGATACACCCAGGGGAGACACAGTACACCCATGGATTCTAATCATGGAACACATATTGGAGTGTCCCTTGCGGGGCACCCCAAAAATTGGCCAAACCATACGAATGCGATAGATTGTCCATTTTGTCTGTGATGTATACCGACTCAGAATACAAGGGTGGGTAACCCTGATTATCCATGGGCCGAGAAAATTGTATGAAATGGGTCCTGTGAAGTGGAGAGAGGGCAGCGTGTAGTGGTGTGTCCAGAACCAACCAGGACCCAGAGTAAGGATGGGTGCTGTCGAGGAGGTGAGGTTGGGGGAACTATGGGTAGCTACTTATGGGTCTAGGTGGGCAGGTGTTGGCTGATGTTGGCCAATATGGACAGCCCTAGGGATGCAATCGAATGTGTTCATTGGGCAGAGGCATCACCCAATGGGCAGCCACACCCACTGCGAGACCCACTAAAAAAAAAAAAGTAATCTACATGGCATGGAACAGAATAACCAGATGTAGACGTATATAAGTAGAGCTATGTGTATGTATATGTACCCATGGCGAGATAGAGATATGCTTCTCCCTCACTGTAGTATGAATGTATACATACAGAGAAAGAATACAGATACATACCCACATATGAATTTATACATATGCAGACAACCATAGACTCAAATGTTGTTATATTACACACACACACATATACATATATATATATATATATATATATATATATATATATATATATATATATATATATGTATATATATAATGTATTTACAAATATATATATATATATATATATATATATATATATATATATATATATAGACTGCAAGATATGAATATACATGTATGCATACATATACAGATATATCTGTATATATTAATGTAAATATATATATATATATATATATATATATATATATATATATATATCTATGTTACAGTAAATATACACATGTATATACCTAGGAAATGATACAGCAGTTACGGGTAACATATGTTCAGTCTGGGCTTATGCTGGTGGGAGGTCCAATAAACAAACGTGTACCCCCACCCCCCCAGCTAGGCCGGTGAGACATACAGACATGCAATAAAGGTAAATACACCACTGCTTCCCAGACCACCGGCAGGAAACTACCAGTGGGAGAGATCTGAAAAGTCTACACTTGAAACATGGACATTGATGTCCCTTGTGGGACACCAAAAATTAGTGATTGGAGCCAGGCCCTTTAATGATTGATGCGACCAGGATGTAGATGTACACAGATCAGTAGGTTGATCAAGCCTGATAGTCAAGTCAAGTCAAGTCAAATTTTATTTATATAGCACCTTACAGACAAAATATGCCACCAAAGTGCTTTACAAAGTTACAAAAAATAAAATACAAATTCAATCAACATACATTACTAAAAGCTAAATCATAAAAATAAGTCTTAAGATTTGATTTAAAAACTGCCACTGAAGAAGACTGCCGAATATAAAGTGGAAGCTCATTCCAAAGTTTTGGAGCCGCAACAGCAAAAGCTCTATTTCCCCTCGTCTTTAATCGTGACCTTGGGACCTCCAAGTAAAGACAAATCTTCAGAGCGAAGTGCCCGAACAGGTACATAAGGATGCAACAATTCTGATAAATAAATTGGGGTCAACCCCTTTAGAGCTTTAAATGCCAATAACAAGATTTTAAAGCGAATTCTATAGAAAACAGGCAACCAATGTAAGACTGCCAATGTGGGCATGGCATGATCAAATTTGCGTTTGCCTTCCAAAAACTTCCCAGCAGCATTTTGAACAAGCTGCAAACAGGACAGGGCACCCTGACTCACACCAAATAAAATGGAGTTACAATAATCTAAACGTGAAGTTATAAAAGCATGCACCACAATTTCAAGATCACATTTAGACAAAAAAGGTTTCACCTTAGCCAGACGTCTTAACTGATAGAAGGAGGATGCCACTACCCTATTAATATGACCCCTAAAACAGAGATCTTTATCCATTATTACCCCCAAATTAATAACAGAATCCTTCAAATAGGGAGTTAATTCACCACAATCTATCATAATAGAGTCATTATAACGCCTGGAACCAAAAAGCACCACTTCTGTCTTTCCTTCATTAAGACTCAAAAAATTTTCCACCATCCATATCTTAAGCTCACGTAGGCAATCCAGAATCTTTGATAGTGATCGACCATCAGACTCATCCAAAGGTAAATAAAGTTGACAATCATCAGCATACAGATGAAAGTCAATACCATATTTTCGTAAGATGTCTCCTAGAGGCAGAATATAAATACAAAACAACAAAGGCCCCAAGATTCAACCCTGTGGAACCCCCCAAGGAAGATGGAAAAAATCAGATGAAAAACCACCCATCTGTACACATACCATTCTATCAGTAAGGTAAGACCTAAACCAATCTAACGCCAAACCAGTGATTCCCACATAATGTTCAAGACGGTGCAAAAGCACCTCATGATCAACTGTATCAAAAGCAGCCATTAAATCCAACAGCACTAATAATACAGATTTTCCTCTATCAGTTGCAAGAAAAATATCATTCATAACTTTCAACAAAGCTGTCTCAGTACTATGTAATGGTTTAAAATCAGATTGAAAATTTTCTAAGAAATTATTTTTATCTAAAAAATCCAACAATTGGCCATAGACACATCTCTCCAACACCTTACTCAACAAAGGTAACTTGGAAATTGGCCTATAATTAGCCAATACAGACGCATCAAGGCCTGATTTTTTCAACAGTGGATGTATAACCCCCATTTTAAAATCATTGGGCACTACACCAGAAAGTAAACTCGTGTTGATTATTGACAACACAACCGGTGCCACTGTAGAAGATACATCCTTATAAACAAACGATGGTAACACATCGTCAGGAGAACCACTAGGCTTAGCCTCATTTATCATTTTAATTAAATCTGGCAATAATATTGGATTAAAAATACATAATTTCTTCGAAACAGGAATCAATGGGCCCTGTAAAGAAACTATAGGCACAGTCATTCTTAACTTAACAACCTTATCCATAAAATATTTAAGAAAATCATTACAAATTATAGTTGAAGCCTGAACTGGGAAATAATCTTGAGCATTTAAAACAGAATCAATTACATCATACAGAATCCTAGGGTTATGTGAATTTTTAGAGACAAGGTTAGAATAATACATATTTTTTGCACATTTTACAGTATTCTGGTAGACCTTCCAACTTTCCCTCAGAGCAATTAAAA
This sequence comes from Protopterus annectens, assembly GCF_019279795.1. Classification (NCBI taxonomy): domain Eukaryota; kingdom Metazoa; phylum Chordata; order Ceratodontiformes; family Protopteridae; genus Protopterus; species Protopterus annectens. Next base: position 147,980,439 of record NC_056741.1, on the reverse strand, counting down.
ATACAGAAAGCTTATTCTTTTTCCACTGTCTTTCACATCTTCTACATTCTCTCCTTGCAGCTCGAGTAATATCCGTTACCCACGGATTTCTTACTGAACTTTTCTTTTTCAAATGCAAAGGGGCAATAATATCCAAAATATCCCTACAGGTCTCATTAAAGCAGCTTAAAAATCCATTCAATGTACACCCTTCTGAAAATTGAAACATAACTTTGTTGAATAATAAAGAAAACCTCTCAAGAACATCTTGATTAAAAAAACGTCTGAATCTAACTGGCACAGAGTAATTTTCTACACTAGAATACAACTTAACATCAAATACAATAGGTTTATGGTCAGAAAACACAGCATCATGTATACAAAGATTTTCCACAACAAGCCCAGATGATAATACCAGATCCAGCATGTGACCACATTCATGAGTGGCCCCATCAACACACTGATTTAAATTAAAACAATTTAACAGATCACAAAAATCTGAAACAAGTGGCTTATCTGGACAGCACACATGAATGTTATAATCCCCAAGTAAAATAATCTGATCATAACGTAAAACATACTCAGACAAGAATTCAGAAAATTCAGATATAAAAACCTTATTATAACTTGGAGGTCTGTAAATCACTGCACAAAGAAGTGGACTTAAATAACCCAATTCAAATAAACATACTTCAAAACTACTATAAGTAGTTACAGGATGCAGTTGTTTTAATAACAAATTTGTTTTACAAATAACTGCCAGCCCACCACCACGTCTTAAAATTCTAGGCACACTAATAAGCATACAGTCCACTGGCACCAGTTCATTCATAGCGCTCCATTCACCAGGTGAAATCCAAGTCTCAGTTATGCAAAGTAAATCCAAAGTATGTTGCATGAAAAATTCTTTTAAGACAAATGTCTTATTAGCCACTGACCTGGCGTTCACCAATCCCCACTTTAAAGTTGACACAGCTCCTACAGCAGACAGTGCTTTAACTACCGGTTTCAGGTTCTTCAAATTGACTCCTCTCACACAACAGCGACGATAACGTGGAAAAGAAACACAATCCCCCATCGAAAAGCCAAAAACAGGGATACTCCACGAAGCTATATAATTCCACATCTGCTCAGACACCAAGAACCCAGGAAGTAGCCCTCGCTTAACTCCCAGAACGCCAGAGAAGGAAGCCACCAACAACTTCAACTTGGCCAACCGTCCTCCACGGCAGCCCCGCTTCCTCAGCCTCCCACCAACAAGACACAACGGCGGGAAAGTCAAACAAGACTCTGGCAATGGATCCAAGACAGGGCGAGACACGCTCCGACAAACACCTCCTCCAAACGGCAGCAATCCTGCAGCAACACCGATATCGATCAACGAACATCGGTCGTAAGTAGTTTTTAGATCCACACAGTGCCAAACACACGCAAACAGCAGCAAACACAAGAAAACTGGCAGAACTATCAAACGGCAAGCCGAACACACTGGCGCCATCTTTAACACATGGGTTGGCACAATGTACGACATGTGTCCCGACACGGGGAGAGTGGGCAGTGTGTAGGGGTGTGTTTATACCCCACCTGCACCCACAGTAAGGATATGTGCTGTAGAGGAGTGGCAGGTAGGGGAACTATGGGTATGCAATTATGGGCCTAAGCGTGCAGGTGTTGGCTGGCAGAGCCATATTTGGACCACCCCATGGATGTAAGTAATATTCTAATGTGGGCATAGCAGACGCCCATACCTCCCAAACCCTAACATGACATCCACTGGATAGTCCGTAAACCATTGGGGGAATACATAGGGACCATACCATTGAACTGTCCCCGATTACCAGGGACGGCCATGATTACGACTCAGAATCTAACTCTGTCCCACCTAAACCCTTCTAGAACTAGTGATATTATGAGGAAAGGTGGTGGAATACATGTAATGAATAATGACAATATGTAAGAGTCATAAACAGCATGTACCTCAGACAATGTGTATGAATACATACGCTCTGGGTCTGTCAATGTGTCAGGTTAATAGCACCAAACTTCTAAATGTGACCCTTAGGTTGTTATGCAGTGTCCCTGATTCAATGTTCATTCTTCCCCATTCATATGAGAGATCTGATAGTGACAGAAAGCGCATATTCCGCTAACTACCTTAGAAAGATGATAGAAATAGGTTGGGGTTACCACCTGTCCACCTTTGCGAGGGACACTCCCCTTTGGGCAGTTGTGTCCTGTAAAATCATTGAAATTATTGCAAATGTCCTGAGATTTTAGGACAAAGATTTCCTATATTGTCTGTAGTAGTTGCATAAAATAATTATTTTGTATCTGAAGCACCTAAATGTTATAAGAAACAGTATAAGCAACTATAATGTTACAAGAATAAGCTTTTGTTTAGGCAAAACAGTGAAGTACTTTCCTTTGTACTGGCTGTGGGTATGTTTTGCCCAGCAAAATCTGACGTCTCTACATAAAGGTCCCATAGGGTTGCCACCTTTTCAAATGCCCAAAGTGGGACATGTTCTGTAGAAATGTCAGAACTTTACTTTTTTGCACAAATAAAAGCTTATTCTAGTAACATTTGAATTGCTTATGCTACTTCACATAACATATAGAAGTTTCATATATAAAATAACTGTTTTATGCAACTATTAAAGAAACTTAGGATATAATTTTGTCCTGTAATCTCAGGACGTTTGCTATGTCTTGATTTTATTCACAGGACACAACTGCCTAAAGAGGGACTGTCCCTCACAAAGTGGGACAGGTGGTAACCCTAAAGTCCCACCTTGGACAATTGAAAAGGTGGCAACCATATAATAGGTATGCGGTAGCATGACTCGGCCGATTGATGTGGGTCCCAAAACCCAATTACTTGTCTGTATTGAAGAGTATCGGTTCCCATGTATCAGCAAGATAGGAGCAGATTGTAAGAGGAACACACAAATAATATGATTAAATCACTGGACAGGCCGCCCATTCCGTACAGTTGAACGGCATGCCGTCGCCTAATGGGCAGCCATTCCCGATACAGTAGGCATGTAATCCGATGTAATAGGCATCACATGGTAATATTGTGGTCCTCAATCCCACCCAGGGGTGTGAGTGTGAGATGCAAGCACCGATGTCGATGCATTTGCAAGTGCGGGAGTGAGCGGGTGTAAGCCTGTTTGGCTACCAGTGTGCGAGTATTGCACTGGTAAAGCAATGTAGAGGCTAACCGAGTGTAAGAAGCTGTAACCAGAGGTTAGCATTGCTTAACACCGAGCAAACCTATGCACACCCGCTCACAACTGCTTTAATGTGCTTTACTCCCTCTATATCCAATGGCCTTGTTCTGCCCTGCAACCAAATAAACGTCCTCTGCAAGGCTCGGAACCAGGACCCTGCACACAGCTAATGTGATTTACCAATATGCCATGGCAGATATACAGACAACGGACAGTACCACAAACATTTCATACAGCACAGTCATTCAATAGTATAGGAATGTATCCCATCATGTAGATGTATATGTGAGTGTTTATGTCCAGCATATAGGTACATATATATATATATAGAGATATATCAGGAACATACCATGTGGCAACAAAGCATTACAAACGAATGAAACGGGAAACACCAGCGATGCCTGTATTATGTAGTGGTGTGGTTCTATGTGATCTCAAGACTCCCTCAGACAGACGTGTCATTCATACATGCAAACAGTTGTACATTGGCCGTATACATCACTCTGTGCATGTAATGTACATTAACACAACAGTACCTGTCCAATCATTATGTGTGAACAGTACTCTTGCAAGGTGCTATGTGCAACATCATCATCATGATAAATGTAAATGAGGTAGCCATAGAGGGACCGGTAGTGTTTTGTGCACAATGAGGTTGTCCTCATCACGTGTACCTGGACCATGTAGGAGTGATGCGCATACCAGGATCGTGCGCCTGAGGAACAGGGGTGAGGATAACAGGAGTATGTTGTGATGCATATTACAAATGTTACATGTGTCCAGTGGGCTTGTGTGTGAAATGGACAGCTATGTATAGGGCAGATGTTGTCCTAGGAGCTGATTGGCCTTATGTTTCCGTAGTGTGAGGGTCGGATGTGGGGTAAGGAGTGTAGGTATGGCCGTGGAGGATAGATAGGGTAGGATCACAGACAAGACAGCATACAGGGTTGGTATATGACACATGTGGGGGGATACACCTCAGACGGGGATGGGTGTTCAGCATTCACAAGCCCATGGGAATAGTGGGACAGAGGTCCCAGCCAATGGGCAGCCGCCACTGCACCTAAACAGCTGCAAAGGAGGCAGTGCTGTGGGCTGTCCAGGAGAGGCAGCATCACCCTGTAAATGTGACACTCCGCCCTTGAGTTTGCGTATCTGGCTTCGGAACCCCTTAGTGAGCCCTCAACCCAACATGTCTGGGACCACATGACAGCAGACATGTACCTGTCTGGTCCTGCTCCCAGGGGGGACATGCCCCATCCTCAGTGGTGGTACCACCAGAACATGGTGCAGAGCCAACAGAGGTTGATGTCCAAAGCTGGGCCCCAGATGTGCTAGTGCCTGGTGCCATGGTCAGCTGAAGTGGGACAAGAGGTTCTGCTGGGACCTCCCAACCCATTCAGCCTATGGTTTGCAGTTTAAACCCACATATGGCTTAGTGATAGACAGCAGCATACAGGATTACCTACAACAGTATGCATAGATATCACCTTCAACCCAACACAGCAGATGGTATACATTTGTAGAGGGAGCACAACACATGCATATATACCGCATGCCATCTGTATAATGTGTAGTAGATGTGTGACCACAGCTATGAACAGTTGCCCATTATTGGCTTGTCATTGGGAACCCCAGACAGTGTCTGTCATACCACTGTTTCATGTGACGCATGTCCAGTCAGGGATGCGTTGGCAGTAACACATCCCTATCATCATGTACTGTCTGCAATCCTCACACTATGCTCCCGCTGTGCACAGATGTGTGTTTAGTGTGTAACACAGGAAACAAATGGTTCCACACACTGACCAGTTCACAGATGGCCCTACAGATGGGGGTCCCTCACAAACAGAGTACTATCATGTCTGTATTAAAACATGCAGAATAGCCATTATCACACACATGTTAAACAGGCAGTAGTCTCAATGCAGCATAGCTACAATTACATGCTGTAGTCATGTATGGCACATCACCCTCCTGTCTTTAAGCTATTTCCCACTGTGTATGATGTTTGAGGTACATCCAGATATCATCTGTGATGCCGTGTCAGAACACCACATCCAGGTACCACTCACAGCAACTGTCATGGCCAAATACCAACATGTTTTCCCTAGATAGTGTACTGTGTTTATCATGTGAATGGCTATGGGAACACCATCACAGCTGTTCCACATGCAATCAGCTAAAGGAGGACTGCAATAGGTGCAGAGGCCATCACCTGATCATGTCCATCACTTACAATACACATGCTGCTGTTGAGCAGGTGTACACTTTCAAATCCACCAGAGAGTGTGTGGGTGAGACAGGCAAAGTACACCAAAGAAGGGCTTAAAGACGTAACCCTAAGCATCGTCTGCCACACACCTAACAGTACAGGGATCAAATCCCTGACTGACTAGTCATTACTATTACATGTGCATGACGTTACTACATGTGCCACAAAGGCGACATGTTGCTGTGCTGTAAGAACATATATGTGTGTAGGTGAGTGACATCTGCAACAAAGATATAGTAGACATACATTAGGTGTGGCACACATGGCTGTCCATGTGAATGGATGCCATTGTCACCACAACCACACTCTCTAATAGACACTCTTTGCCAGGGCCACAAATACACAACCTAACTACTTAGTTTGCCACACTGCAGTAATGCACAGGACTACATGCACCACAGGGGATATCTGGAGGTTCTATGAACTAGGGCATGTGAAAGTGTTTGACATCTGTTGGTATGCCAATGAGGGTTATACTGGGAGTGACTGTGGTTGGGAGCATCATAACCCACACGCAGACACAAGGTGCCAGTACTGAGATACATGTATGGATTGCTTCATGGGTGTGTAGTGGTTGGCTGTGCAAGATGGTTGTACAAGGCTGGGTGAGGGGTAATCCTTGGCATCGCGTCACCTGACAGTGGTGTGCAGTGCGGTACAGGGGTGTAGTGTCTGCAATGTCCCACACAGATGGGTACTGCATGATCTGCCCTGACATCCTGGTTACCAATGTGTATGACCATAGCTTTGCAATGCATGCCATGTCTGTGTTTGATAGTTCTTCACATGGACATTGCCTGGCATGTGCATGTCTCATAGTACTGTACAGTGACATGTACAGGTGTACCTGGTTTGGCAGGCACATGTTGTGCACACAGACTGTTATCCCCCGATATGCCAATACTGGCCTGGTGTGGCAAAACCTGCTTATAGTGAGCAGGTCGATCCTGCACCTGCATTGATAGTATGATACAGGTATTCCCTGGTGTCAGTGGCATTGGTCCATACAGGGCACATGTGTATGGCATTGTATGGCCTCTGTGGATCACATATGATGGCACCACATATGTTGCAGGCATCCAGTGGGGAACATAGTGAAGGCACAATGTCTTCAAATATGTGCCTATTGTACCACTGTACAGGGTGCCATGTCCTCTGCAGCCCACTGCATTCACACTATGTCTACTATCTGTCATCAATGTGCATGGTACTAGCAACATAGCGGGATATCCTAGGCAAGTGTGTTTGTGCATGGTGCATGGGTGCAGAACATATACCGGGTACTAGTAGGGTTGCATACTTTGTTCACCAGGCCTTTTGCCAGATGTAGGGGTCTGGCTTGCCAACACAGTGCCATGGCTGACTGACAGCTGTACTCCTCCTGAGGTGGCCAATGTGTCATAAGATGGACACCATATAGGAAAACTACAAAATCTGCACCCCAACATGTCCAGTGGTAAGACACTCACAGCCACATCTACACAGGCTCTGACAGACAAACACACACACACACACACACACACACACACACACACACACACACACACACACACACACACACACACACACACACACACACACACACACACCATGTCCTGTATATGAACGCCTACCTACCATATCACACTGCAGCAATATACTTTTAGGGCAAGTGCTATGATGAATACTCGGTTACAGCACACCTACAGGTGTATACCTAGGTGGGTGACAACAGCAGGATTGACAAAGGTGGTCATGTGATTTGTATAGAGAGTGCATACTCTACAAAGCACTGTATTTGTCTCATGCAGGCAGACACACACACACAACACACACACACACACACACACACACACACACACACACACACACACACACAGTTGGCAAATCTGGGATTAGAACACTGACCTAACTACTTTAGCACACTACAGCATTAAGCAGTTACAGAACACGCTACCCAGATTACTGGGTTACAGTACTCCTAGAGGTGTATTTCTAGGTGGGTGACATCATCAGCCTTGCCAAAGGTGGGTATAGAAATTGTATGGAGTGTGAGCAGTCTAAAAAGCATTATTCAGTCCTCAGGCAGACAGGGACAAACACACACAACCCCCCCCCACACACACGCACTTGGCAGGTCTGGGAGTAGGACACCAACCTAACTACTTAATCACACTACAGCATTATGTAGATACAGAATGCGCTACCGACATTACTGGGTCACAGCACTCCCAGAGGTGTATTTCTAGGTGGGTGACATCATCAGCCTTGACAAAGGTGGGTATAGGAATGGTATGGAGTGTGAGCAGTCTAAAAGCATTATTCAGTTCTCAGGCAGATGAGGACAAACACACACACACACACACACACACACACACAGACACACACACACACACACACACACACACACACTTGGCAAGTCTGGGATTAGAACATTGACCTAACTACTTTATTACACTACAGCATTACACAGTTACAGAATGCGCTACCGAAATTACTGGGTCACAACAATCCCAGAGGTGTATTTCTAGGTGGGTGACATCATCAGCCTTGCCAAAGGAGGGTATAGGAATTGTATGGAGTGTGAGCAGACTGAAAGCATTATTCAGTTCTCAGGCAGATGGGGACAAACACACACACGCACACACACACACACACACACACACACACACACACACACACACACACACACACACACACCCACACACACACTTGGCAAGTCTGGGAGTAGAACACTGACCTAACTACTTTATTACACTACAGCATTATGCAGTTACAGAATGCGCTACTGAGATTACTGGGTCACAGCACTCCCAGAGGTATATTTCTAGGTGGGTGACATCATCAGCCTTGCCAAAGGTGGGTATAGGAATTGTATGGAGTGTGAGCACTCTAAAAGCATTATTCAGTCCTCAGACAGACAGGGACAAACACACACACACACACACGCCAGTGGTGGGAACAGAACACCTACATATCTACAGATCACTATTACAATACTACATAGTTACGAGTCGCGCCACACAGACTACACATTTCAAGGCTGTCATTATGACCTTCTAGGAATGTGGACATCAACAGGGATGCTGGCATTTAAGATGTACATACCTGTGAACCTGTGTGTTTAGAATAGGAATCCATCCTGACCTGGAGTATGCCCATCTGTGGAATGGACGACTACTATCACTATACAGGGTTACAATGCCCATGCCCATACACGTAGAGGCACATAACTGACACAAGGTGTCACTGGGCATGTTCATGCACTTAGTAGCACAGGGCTGTCTGGGATGCACTCTGATTCTAAACACGGAAGGCCACAGTGGCCATGCTATTACAGTTAGATGTAAAGAACACATTGTAATGGACTCTGGTGTTAGTAGTAGTCATTGTTAGCAGGAACGCTGCTCTACATATATCTGACACCAGTCTTATACACAACATCTGCCGCTGTCCATCACCTTAGATGTGCCATTCTATACCAATCACAATACTACCACTCGCAGTGATGTCTTGCTAGGAGTGGCAACTGCTTGACCAACACAATGAGCCAATGTCCTGCTGTAATTACGAGGTTGTCCAGTGTTTATCATTCTGGGATGACATGACTGAAAGTAGACAGGCCTTTGTCACATATCACATGTATTCATGATTCAAGGGAGTGGGGATAATACCTAAGTCGCATTCGCTCATATAGTGCCATTCCAAGGCAAATGCCCTAAACACAGGATAACACCCTGACACCTAGAGGACAACTGCATTGTATGCTTATACTAACCAGTGCTAGATGTGTAGCATCCGTAATGACAGCTGCTCACTGTAGATCCAACAATGCGGAGTACTGACATCTGTGTAGTGAGGAACACCTGGCTGAAGGCTCTGTAGTGCACAATAGCACTACCACCATATACCTCAGAACCAGACATGTGATCCATAACACAGGTGTCCCCACACACATAGAGGCCACTCACATGTACTGACTGGTACTTCCACAAAAGGTATCACAGAAGAGTCAGGTGCAGGACACAGTGTCAAATGCTGCAGTCTAGGATGTAAACCTCAGACACCACCATGTCCTCGGACCACCAACACACATCCATACATGTGGTAAGATATATAATAGTACACCACCATGTTACCCTTGACCAGTGGACTGTACCAAGCTCTACATCAACTGTGCAGAGTACCCATGTACTGACACAGTTGTATCATGTGTTATGCAATGCAATGATACCACTGTCTGTAACCAGGTCAGCTGTACACATACCAGGGGCCCTCGGTTATTTACAGCATTAGCAGATGACTGTTGCTGTACACCAGTAAACACCCTCATGTTTGGATATAACATACATGTACCTGCCCTGGATATGTACATGCCACACACATACAACATATATGTAAATAGCATAGCTGGTGTTGTCCTTTGTGCAGACAGGTGGCTAGAGCCATTACACACATGCACATGGAATGTAGGTCCATGGCTGCTGAATGTTAACAGTACATAAGGTGTGATATCAATGTTGACAGAGGTAACATTCCCTCTGTACCGGTCACCCATTACATCTATCATATCATACAACAGTCCATGTGTCATGTATGTCGTTACACATGTCCACCAATTGCAATGCCTACAAACATGCCCAAATGACAGGATTGTAGGACCTACACACATGTACATGTTGTGGTGTGCATTCAGATACCATGCGTGAGCAGTTGCTGATGTATGCAGGTGACGTGTATCTTAGTACATCATGCAGTTGCAATGCAGCCTCAACATTGCCAACTGTATATGGTGATATGCTGAAAGTACGGAAAGATGTACCTCAGGTATGGACAGATGCATGGAAATAACTAAGTGGTAGGGCATCTTTGCAGATGGATGTTTGCTGAGGACAGCTCACAGGTGTGTTACAAGCGGTCCTACAATAACCTGTGTAACTGGTAAGCAATGGTTTCATTAACTGAAGGCAACACACACAACATAGACAGCGGTCAGGGTGACATCGAAGGTAAATCATTTGACACCTGTAACAGTTAAGACCTCCCATGTGCATATATCAGCATAGTTGCTAAAGGAAGCATCAGTACACTTTGTAATGTGTGCAATACTACTGTAAGTCTGTCATACATATCATGAGCTAGGCAGGTGTTTGATTCACAGTACTGGCATATGTGGTTGTGTGTGTCCATATATGTCACGTATGGTGGGGAATACATCTCAATTGTTACTCACTCTTCTGCACACTGTTGTAGACATCTGTACAGACTGCAATGTACAAAGCAGGACATAGGCAGGGGTGTGTATCTCACACGTGAGGTATCTGTATGCACGTGACATAGGTGTATTCAATACTGAATGCCACAGTGTGTGTATGTGTGTATGTATGGCTGTCTGGTCCCTGGAGTGAGGATGCATGTTACCATACTGAAATGATAAGACCTCTCCCCCCATCCAGGTGATGCAATCTACTATCCATGTTGATCTCCCCGATCTTAGGCCATACTGACTACCTGTGCATGTGTATTCTATGTGGCGCATCATGTAGGTGCACATTACTGTAATGATGATTTGCACATAGACAGGGGTCCTCACCTCAACAGTAGCAACTGTGTGTGTGAGAGTGTGTTACTGTGCCGGTGAATCCATGAGTTTGTGGGTGTGTTACTGTGTCACTGAATACATGTGTGTCAATACCTGAATTTGTGGGTGCAGTTGTGTGTTCGCATCCTGTCATGGGAACATGTATTACTGCTTCCCAATGAGACATCACACTTCCCACTGTTCTCTACCCTTGTCATCAGCTAGACCACTCTCTTACCTCACCACTCCATGTAACTGTACCTGTGATGTTACCCAGTATGGATGTCACGTCTGTAGCCACAGTAGCTTAATACACAGCTATCATGCTCTTGGATCAGTAGACGTGTTTGGAACGTGGGACATTCTAACTGTGATGTGGAAGCTACAAGGTGCATGCTGGTATTTTCATACATACCTGTGAGTAGTTCACATTTACATATGGGACACTGACTGCAAACACTGACATCCACTGGCACATGCAATTTGACCTGAAGGGGGAAAGCAGAACATCATGACCAACATGCAGTTACTGTTGTTACACAAGACACATACTGTTAACAGTACGAAATGCATTGTATGCCTGTACTACATGGTATGTCTGCTGCCTGTCAACAGTACACAACAATTGTAACCTACATTTATCTTCCTAGTTTGTTCACTTTGTGCATCAGACCATATGAGCATGTCCCTGCACCGATGGTGTGGATGACAGGGATGTGGCACAGGCATCATCATATGCACAGGGTGATAATGTTTGCCAGATGCCTAGGCTGCACCATTGGATGACAACATGTGTGTGGGTTAGGGCCTTTAATCTAATTGGGCATGTGTGGATGTTATGCATGTGTGTGTTGCGGTGCCCTACATATGTTTCCGGTGTGTGCGTGTATGTATGCACACAGTTCTGGCTTATGTCTGGCCTACACAGGGGTATTATTGACATCTGCGGACTGTACAGACCAAGTTTTACAGTTCACGGTGCCTGGCCAAGGCCATGTGACCTGTGTCTGCCAGGGATTGCATGGGCACTACCAGGCAGAGGTGCAAATTGGGTACTGTCTGATGACACATGTCCACTGGAACCGTGTCCCTTTTGGGATCGTCCAGGGGCACATGCACATGGCCTGCTGTGTCATGGTGTGGACAGCACAGCACCAGCTGCACTGCTGCTGCTACCGCCACTATGGGAGTGGGCATGTGAGATAGCTCATTCACGTAGACCTGAAACAGATGATGTAGCATGCTTATGTCCACGTGCCCGATGCCTCACTCCTACCATATGTTCCAACGCAGACAGCTCACGGATTGTCATTTCACAGTCAAGGACTCCAACCATGTCACCCAATCATCTATCCAAAGCTTCAGCAATCTGCTGTTGGGCATTTACCATTGCCTGGATGTTGTTATTTAAAGAACGAACAGCAGTCCTTTGAAGCCTCTGATCTTCTCTGTTGTGCCATTCAGCACATGCCTGTGCCTCCATTACAGCCTGAAACATGCGTCTGGTGACACCAGCTGCTGTGCTCTGTCTTGCAGGGGCATGTTGACCAGAGGTCCTCCTACAAGCAGCACTGGCCACGTGCCTGTGTGGGGCATCACCAGTCAGTTGGCTGACACCATGGTGTGCAGGCACACCTTCCATAGCCACCACACTTTTCTGTTCTAAGCTACCACACGCCAACTGCCCTTCCTCTATGGCCACTGGTGATGGGGTATGTCTAGGCATGAGATCTGTGTGCGGGGGTGAGGGGGATATAAGTGGAAAGGCAACCAATGGTACAGATTCAGCTCCTGACAATCCTGCCTATGCCTCAATCATACATTCATCATCACTGCTAGAGTCTGTGGGGACACTAACATCAGATGGACCACAGGAGGGGAATGCACCTACATCACCTGTGAGGGGCAGACAAGAACTGTACATTACAATCTATACAATAGACACACACACACACACACACACACACACACACACACACACACACACACACACACACACACACACAAACACACACACACAGACACAGACGCAGACACAGACACACACGCTATGGCACCCAACATGCATGTGATATGGCACCCAACATGCATGTGATATGACAGAAGGCATGCAACTTGCATGTGATGTGGCAGATGGCATGCAGTGCAGACAATAATAGTGGTAGTTATCATACATCCCTGGGTTGCACACAACAGCATGCACGTGTCATAGCAGAAGGCATGCAAATTACACAATCATAGTAGTAGTTAGCATGCATCCCTGTGTTACACCATGTAGACCAGCACAGGTTAACAGTACACCTGCCTGATGTGTGGCATATGACCTTGACAATCACATACAGTATGACACGTGATCTGCTGACGTGTGCAATGACATGCATACATGTTTAACATAATGGTGTCCTGTCAAATATACAGTGGGGTAATGGTGCCACAATGCAGTATTGTCTGTCCGCCCTACAGATATACTGCACATTTAGCTGATGTGCATGGCCATTGCAAGGAATCATGAGGCATCTCTATTGATATACAATGTGAGTTATAGACACAGTTCATAGCCATGACTGTGTTCAGATACAATACATATATACTGTGGAATGTGACCCATGTCACTGAGGTGTATACACTAAACCATGATGTGGAATGTGTGACACAGGTCACTGAAGGATATATGGGTGACACCCCTGCACATCTGCAACCATATTGCTTCTGCTTGGCAACTAGGGAAAACATGGCAAACTTGTCGGTACACCATATCCCACATGACATCTGTGTACCACACACACACACACACACACACACACACACACACACACACACACACACACACACACACACACACACACACACACACACGAGGAGCAAGGATGACATTGATGTCTGACACCAGCAAGGGGAATGTACTGTATCTGTGGGCTGAAGTGGATACTGTACAGGTGACTGCTGTCATGTCGTGACACACTCAAGATGTTCAACACATCTTATGTGGTGGATTGATGTCACACCTACACAAGATGTGCACAGGCCTGTAGGATGTCTAGTGTTCCACATCTGCAATATAACTATTACACGAAGGCCATAGTTGGACCATGTGGAGCCAATGTACGACAGGGTGTACACACATGCACATCACATCTGCTGTGTGTGTTGCTTCATGTCTCTGGCCATCCTCCATCACCATGTGTGTACATGTGTTGGCCAAATTATTGCGACGGGCATCTATTTCACATGTCTGTGTTGTCCCATATGACATGCACCCATAGATGTCATATGCTCCACTGACGACAGGGTTATGCAGACAAAGGGTGGTATGTTTGGTATGTGGAATATGTTTTTCAGGATAGTTAGGCAGTGTTGCAGCCAGCACACTATATGTCATGGACATGTCAAGATAGCACATCACATTGTGTGACATTCATAGCAGGGCTATGATCCACACCAGTGAATCCTGTGGGCTGGCCATACTCCAGCTCACTGTGTAGTACTGTTTGTATTCCCCACATGTGTAGTTCTGATCTTTAGTACATGTCCCTACAGTAAACAGCACCTCCACCATTGTATGCACAGCTGTCCACACATCTGGCAATGACAGTTTGTGAGGTTTCATGTCAGTGTTTCACATAGTTTGCAAGTATTGCACATGGGTAGCCATTGTGATACATTGCCAGTCCAACCAGTATATTGTGACAGAACCATACATTATGTGTACATGTGGTAAATGGACACATGGCAGATAGATCTGTGCATTAAGATGCCTGATAAATAATAACAGTCTCACCTGCAATGGGCTGCTGTCACAGCCAAATGCCAGAGGTACCTAAATAGGAGTAACACAGCAGTATGATCATTATCCACACCTGTATGATAGCTACAGGGTGCACTGTGCATGTTAACACATACATCAGTACAATAGACTATACTATGGAGTATGCACATGTGTGCATACACAGAGTAGCATACTATAGTAAGTGGCATGTGTGTATACATGCCTTGCATATGATGTTACATTACATATTGTAAAGTGACACATGTAACTATATGGAATATAGTTGTCATAAGTGCAGTAGTGACTTACCAGACAACTCCAGGCTTGGTGGTTGAGAGACACCTACCTCCACGATATCGTCTAAGGCTTATGGATGTTGTTCTGCAGGTGTCCCCAGGTTGGCCAGTAGCTCCTCGGTACATGTGAGTGGGGGCTGGGTTGGTGGCCCACCACCTGTTGCACCTTGTTCCCTGGTGATTGCATTTGCACGCTGTTTCGACCATCTAATGAGGTCTGTACAGTGTCTGCACACCTGCTGGTATGTGTGGTTGTGGCCACACACATCATTAACCCTCCTGTGAAGTTCCATCCACAGGGCATCCCACTGCTATGCATCCTGTGGCACATGGCTGAACAGGATATCATGATTGTCATGTAGGTATGGGATAAGGGCCTCATCCTCCAAGCGGGTATAAGGGGTAGCCTTGCACATGGCATACCTGGAAGACATAATGATGGTGACAGGTCACAGTAACTCACAGAGACATACAGAGCTACAGCTGAACATACATGTGTATCACATTTATTATGATTAAATAGTTGTCTTTGCAAATCTACATGACACTGACATGTTTGTGTCACACACATCTGACACTCAATGGTGATTGGATATTATCACCATATGTGTGTGTGTTACCTGATTACATTGCTCATACTCCATGTGAATGCTGTCTTGATGTGGGCATGTCTGTTTGCCTGTACTAGAGTTCTTGTGTGTGTGTCACCTGATTACATTGCTCATACTCCATGTGGATGCTGTCTTGATGTGGGCATGTCTGTTTGCCTGTACTGGTGTTCTTACCTATCAGCACATGGCTGGATGTGTTCACATTGATGCAGCTGACCTTGATGCTGTGCATATGACACATATAAAGACTTACACTGCCTTAATGGAAATTACCTGTGACCCTGAAGACTTGCTCACGGAAGGTTTTACATGTATGTGTTTTGCTATATACATATACATGGCACTGTACAACAGTTCAACATCCTGCCATGTATCACCTGTGTTGCACATGTGATACACATGGGGCAGTGGCTAGCCAGATGGTATTTGCAGGGATGGATATCAGCTATAGCAGGTACAGTCAAAGTCAACTAGTAGGCTATATGCCCGGGCCATGTATGAATCTAGGATGAAAGGTTACCTAGCTGTAACTGACAGGCAGGTCTCTGGGGCCAGGTGGAGCAGTGCCACATAACTGATCCACAGGGTTAATGATACATTTACCATGCGGTCATCACATCAGGTCTGAGAGGAGGGCAATGTGCAGCTTTACTGGACAGGAATGCATAGTATGGCAGGACTATGCAAAGTTAATGGGACAAGGATCTGTCCAGCATGTGGTGATACTAGTACTAGGGCGGCGGATGTCCATGAAGTATGTGTTTGAGATCAGGATGTGTGCGTGCAGCATGTCCAACATCACTGGGTTGGACATGGCTTTATTCAGGGTAGGCATCATGCTACATAGTGGAGATGGGGATTGGGAAGGCTGGTGTAGGCCATCTGAACATGGCCAATACCCCTTAAAAGAAATATGTGATCTGATATGGGTCACTTGAGTGTTGAGTATGGCTGGACAATGATCTCTATATTCATGGATGGCACCCTGTCATGATTAGGGTTGCCACATATGACTACCTGACAGGTGTGGTGATGTAACTATCACAGGAAAGACAACTGCCCAGCTGCATCCCTTATACACAGTGTCCATTATGTTGACCACTGCCTAGGTGGTAGTTCATGGGTACTGGGTTATTAACATAGGGGTGACAATGCAATATGTAGCTGTCAGATTGTGCCCATATGTCACACACCTCACCCACAAAGCCCCTTCTGTATATGGTCCACAACACTCTGAGTCAGCTATTGCTCCTAGGTCATAGTCATTTGCATACTTCAATAGGCAGATGCTTTCTGTTAGTCTGTGTGGTATAGACTACAATGAGGGGGAGTAGAATGAATTAACTCTGGCTCACCATAGCTGGCACTGGTGTGATGTGCATGTATTATTCAGACATCTTCTGTAGTGTTGGTTCTGCCAGCAGTCCCGTTGCAAAACACTCCTGTGACATAGGAATATACATTTAATATACCGAGTGTAGGTGGAACACAGTATGGGTGATGATGTCCTATGACCTGGCAAGGTTATGATATGCAGTGTGAAATCAACCTTACTGTCATCTACATCTGTACTGCTGACATCAAATAATTTGATCAAGGTTCATGGCCTTTCAGACCAGACTCCAGGGTAGTAGTGCAGAACTTCCCATTATCAGTGGTGTCTCCCCCTTTGTGGGTTGTGATACCTGTTGGTGTGCACAATTCAGTGTGTGCACAGCCTGACATGAAGCTATGTTTTACATGATGTGTATGTGGAGAGCAACTTGTTTTGCCATATGTGCATGATACAACCTGGGATGTGGACAGGTCCCATGCAGCCTGAGTGCAGCTTGTACCTGCATAGTTGTGGTTATAGGGGCTCTGTAGTGTACATGGATATATGATTGTGTACCTGTTGGGGGCACAGTCTGTTTATGTTATCCAAGACCCTATATGGATTGCTTATTCATGCTCAGCACTTGTTCAGAACTTGTAAGCACTACATAAGCTATTAATTACTATAGCACTCAGTCTTCCTCATTACCTAGAGGTAAACAGTTTTTGTATATACTTTTCTCACTTGCTTAGAGTAAAACAGCTCTTGTACTCACTTTCCTCACTTATCTAGGGGAAAATAATTTTATATTCAGGCATGTCCAAGGGTCAGCTCCTAGTGTTCTCTTCTATCTGATGAATCTGGACATCTTGAGGCAATGTAGACATTGCCTCATGTACCTGAACAACCCTCTCGGCCTACCACCCAACACTACAACCTGTGAGAGATGCACTTATCTAGCCAAACTGGAGGTAAAGCTCTCTCCAACCAACACTGACCCTGACAGTCATGTGGAGAAGGTAAACATTTGCACCACACCACACTCATCACATAGTCTCACTAAATCTACACCACCATAATCGACACATAGTAACACAAAAACATTCATGGAGGCTCTCAATAATAATCTGTTTAAGCAACAGAGACCTCCAAAGTGGAAACGCAAGCAGCCTCCATCCCCCAACACAACCACAATGGCACATAGCTCACAGAGTCAGTGTGCCACTCAACCACAGCCAATAAGGCAAATCAACGTACCCAACACACTAATCATAGGTGACTCTATAGTCAGGCACACTGATGTCCCACTCACCAGGCTAAACAAGGGGAAGGTTACTGTCAGCTGCCTGTCAGGTACCAGGATCCGCCACATAACCGATACACTCAGGTCACTCCACAAGTACAAATATGACTCTGTCATTGTCCATGTTGGTGTGAATGACCTGAGACATACCTCCCTGGACTACATGAAAAGAAATATGGAAGAGCTCTCCGATCTTGTAGCCCAAGCAGGTATAACCATAGCCATGAGTAGTATTCTGCCATTGCCCAGAATGATACCAGTACGAGGAAAAAATGATTGAATTCAACAATTGGCTAAGTTTCTGGTGTCATTCTAAGGGGATCCAGTATCTGTCTGCTTGGGATGACATGGTCGACAGACCACAATGCTTTGCCACAGATGGCCTGCACCTGTCGCTCCCGGGATTCCAGATACTGGCTAAGGCTCTTGCTGTCCTTATAGTGCCTTCTTTAGGCAAGGTTCAAATAACATATTCACCACCATAACAGGAACAGGCAAGCACAAACTGAGGGTAATGCTATTCAATGCTGGAAGTCTAAATCTCAAAATGCACTCACTGAGGCACTCCTTGTAATGGAGAACATCAATATCTGTGCAGTGACTGAGACCTGGTTCAAGGCTCCAGAGAGCACCCCTGCACTACCAGGCTATAACTCATAGCATACTTTTCAGCCATGTGACCTGGACTGGAACACCCAAGGCAGAGGTGTGTCCATATTCCTTAAGAATATCCACCCCTCAGGCTAGTTGCTTAGCACAATGCATCTGAGGTTATCCAAGTGCAACTACCTCTGGCCTAAACTGAAATCCAAATTGTAGCTTGCTGCAGATCTCCCACCATGCCCCAAGGTTTTCCTCCTCTTTTCTTGATGTACTGGAAATTATTAGGGTTCAACCCAACACCCTACTAATGGGCGACTTCACCTACCCCACCATTAACTGGAAAAACTACTCTTGTACCAAATAATTAGCTCAACGCTTTCTGGAATTCATAAACTCCAATGCCCTGGATCAGTTTATCCAAACACCCACCAGGGGCAACAATATCCTAGACCTAGGCATTACCTACATGAGTGACCAGTGTTCCATACCTGAAGTCAACTCCTCGTTGGTCCGATGCGACCATAAGCTAAACATCCTTGATATCCACATCCCGCCCACACCCCCCATTAAGGAAACTACAGTATAATATTTCTCCAAAGCCAACTTCATGCTTCTTAAGACAGAAGGTGAACTTCATGACACCCATGCAGATGGACAATACAGTTACAACTACTGAATCCTACACAAATGCACTCTATAAGCACTTACACGAGTGCATGGATTGTGCTATACCAAACAGAACCAAGACACTATACTCCTAATTAAGGAAGCTAATCTGGTGGTCCCCTGCCATAAACAAACTGTACAACAGAAGGAAGACACTGTTGCAAAAGAGTACAATCCCATGCATGGAGGAGCTCCCGGGTCAGCCTCAGTAAGAAGCTGAGATCCCTTATAAGATCCTCCAAAGCTAGCTACGGAAACAAAACCACCACTAATTCCAAGGTTAACCAGAAAGCATTCTATAGCTATGTCAAATATCTCAATGTCAACACCCATATCTGCTCTGAGTTACAGCACAAAGGCACGAACATTACAGAACCAACTGATATTGCCAACATCCTGGCAGATAGGTTCAGTGCTACCCTAAAGGGCCCATATCTATACAGAGTCCCTGTAATCACAACTAAGCAGGTAAAAGCTGCACACTCTAAAGCCAATATCACAGCATCCATGGGACCGGACAACATCCCAGGCTGTGTTTTAAATGAACTTCAGAATGAACTGGCTCTCCACCTACGCACCGTGTTCAATAATAGCCTCGCATCAGGCTTTGTACCCCCTGAATGGCACACAGCAACAGTTATCCCACTCAGCAAAGGAGGCGCCACAATGGACCACGGGACCAATTGCTCTATAGGCCTGACTAGCCTGGTCTGCAAGGCTATGGAGCACATCATCATGGATCTCAGTCACAGAGACATTGGGTACCTCCAAACCTTTGACCCCTTCCAGTTTAGCTTTGTTAAGGGCAGACCATGCCTCCTAAACCTGGCGCACTTCTTTGAGACAGTTACCAAGGCATTAGATGAGGGTAAGGAGGCCCACACAGCCTACCTTGATCTCTCAAAGGCTTTCAACACCATTCCCCATTCTGGTATTATCAACATACCCATCCACCTGAACATTAACCCCTACATCATGAGATGGTTTGTAAAGTGGCTCAAGGACAGAACCCACACAGTGGGAGTTGCATACCCTAGGTCCGACTGTAAACCAGTTACAAGTGGCGTCCCCCAGGGCTCAGTCCTAGGACCCCTCATGCTCGTTATATACTTCTCTGAGGTACAGGCAAGCACAGGGCGCTTTGGCTGAAAAGGATTTTTTTGCCAACCAAATAGAAATTTTGCCCCATATGCTCCACTGACGACAGGGTTATGCAGACAAAGGGTGGTATGTTTGGTATGTGGAATATGTTTTTCAGGATAGTTAGGCAGTGTTGCAGCCAGCACACTATATGTCATGGACATGTCAAGATAGCACATCACATTGTGTGACATTCATAGCAGGGCTATGATCCACACCAGTGAATCCTGTGGGCTGGCCATACTCCAGCTCACTGTGTAGTACTGTTTGTATTCCCCACATGTGTAGTTCTGATCTTTAGTACATGTCCCTACAGTAAACAGCACCTCCACCATTGTATGCACAGCTGTCCACACATCTGGCAATGACAGTTTGTGAGGTTTCATGTCAGTGTTTCACATAGTTTGCAAGTATTGCACATGGGTAGCCATTGTGATACATTGCCAGTCCAACCAGTATATTGTGACAGAACCATACATTATGTGTACATGTGGTAAATGGACACATGGCAGATAGATCTGTGCATTAAGATGCCTGATAAATAATAACAGTCTCACCTGCAATGGGCTGCTGTCACAGCCAAATGCCAGAGGTACCTAAATAGGAGTAACACAGCAGTATGATCATTATCCACACCTGTATGATAGCTACAGGGTGCACTGTGCATGTTAACACATACATCAGTACAATAGACTATACTATGGAGTATGCACATGTGTGCATACACAGAGTAGCATACTATAGTAAGTGGCATGTGTGTATACATGCCTTGCATATGATGTTACATTACATATTGTAAAGTGACACATGTAACTATATGGAATATAGTTGTCATAAGTGCAGTAGTGACTTACCAGACAACTCCAGGCTTGGTGGTTGAGAGACACCTACCTCCACGATATCGTCTAAGGCTTATGGATGTTGTTCTGCAGGTGTCCCCAGGTTGGCCAGTAGCTCCTCGGTACATGTGAGTGGGGGCTGGGTTGGTGGCCCACCACCTGTTGCACCTTGTTCCCTGGTGATTGCATTTGCACGCTGTTTCGACCATCTAATGAGGTCTGTACAGTGTCTGCACACCTGCTGGTATGTGTGGTTGTGGCCACACACATCATTAACCCTCCTGTGAAGTTCCATCCACAGGGCATCCCACTGCTATGCATCCTGTGGCACATGGCTGAACAGGATATCATGATTGTCATGTAGGTATGGGATAAGGGCCTCATCCTCCAAGCGGGTATAAGGGGGTAGCCTTGCACATGGCATACCTGGAAGACATAATGATGGTGACAGGTCACAGTAACTCACAGAGACATACAGAGCTACAGCTGAACATACATGTGTATCACATTTATTATGATTAAATAGTTGTCTTTGCAAATCTACATGACACTGACATGTTTGTGTCACACACATCTGACACTCAATGGTGATTGGATATTATCACCATATGTGTGTGTGTTACCTGATTACATTGCTCATACTCCATGTGAATGCTGTCTTGATGTGGGCATGTCTGTTTGCCTGTACTAGAGTTCTTGTGTGTGTGTCACCTGATTACATTGCTCATACTCCATGTGGATGCTGTCTTGATGTGGGCATGTCTGTTTGCCTGTACTGGTGTTCTTACCTATCAGCACATGGCTGGATGTGTTCACATTGATGCAGCTGACCTTGATGCTGTGCATATGACACATATAAAGACTTACACTGCCTTAATGGAAATTACCTGTGACCCTGAAGACTTGCTCACGGAAGGTTTTACATGTATGTGTTTTGCTATATACATATACATGGCACTGTACAGCAGTTCAACATCCTGCCATGTATCACCTGTGTTGCACATGTGATACACATGGGGCAGTGGCTAGCCAGATGGTATTTGCAGGGATGGATATCAGCTATAGCAGGTACAGTCAAAGTCAACTAGTAGGCTATATGCCCCGGGCCATGTATGAATCTAGGATGAAAGGTTACCTAGCTGTAACTGACAGGCAGGTCTCTGGGGCCAGGTGGAGCAGTGCCACATAACTGATCCACAGGGTTAATGATACATTTACCATGCGGTCATCACATCAGGTCTGAGAGGAGGGCAATGTGCAGCTTTACTGGACAGGAATGCATAGTATGGCAGGACTATGCAAAGTTAATGGGACAAGGATCTGTCCAGCATGTGGTGATACTAGTACTAGGGCGGCGGATGTCCATGAAGTATGTGTTTGAGATCAGGATGTGTACGTGTAGCATGTCCAACATCACTGGGTTGGACATGGCTTTATTCAGGGTAGGCATCATGCTACATAGTGGAGATGGGGATTGGGAAGGCTGGTGTAGGCCATCTGAACATGGCCAATACCCCTTAAAAGAAATATGTGATCTGATATGGGTCACTTGAGTGTTGAGTATGGCTGGACAATGATCTCTATATTCATGGATGGCACCCTGTCATGATTAGGGTTGCCACATATGACTACCTGACAGGTGTGGTGATGTAACTATCACAGGAAAGACAACTGCCCAGCTGCATCCCTTATACACAGTGTCCATTATGTTGACCACTGCCTAGGTGGTAGTTCATGGGTACTGGGTTATTAACATAGGGGTGACAATGCAATATGTAGCTGTCAGATTGTGCCCATATGTCACACACCTCACCCACAAAGCCCCTTCTGTATATGGTCCACAACACTCTGAGTCAGCTATTGCTCCTAGGTCATAGTCATTTGCATACTTCAATAGGCAGATGCTTTCTGTTAGTCTGTGTGGTATAGACTACAATGAGGGGGAGTAGAATGAATTAACTCTGGCTCACCATAGCTGGCACTGGTGTGATGTGCATGTATTATTCAGACATCTTCTGTAGTGTTGGTTCTGCCAGCAGTCCCGTTGCAAAACACTCCTGTGACATAGGAATATACATTTAATATACCGAGTGTAGGTGGAACACAGTATGGGTGATGATGTCCTATGACCTGGCAAGGTTATGATATGCAGTGTGAAATCAACCTTACTGTCATCTACATCTGTACTGCTGACATCAAATAATTTGATCAAGGTTCATGGCCTTTCAGACCAGACTCCGCAGGGTAGTAGTGCAGAACTTCCCATTATCAGTGGTGTCTCCCCCTTTGTGGGTTGTGATACCTGTTGGTGTGCACAATTCAGTGTGTGCACAGCCTGACATGAAGCTATGTTTTACATGATGTGTATGTGGAGAGCAACTTGTTTTGCCATATGTGCATGATACAACCTGGGATGTGGACAGGTCCCATGCAGCCTGAGTGCAGCTTGTACCTGCATAGTTGTGGTTATAGGGGCTCTGTAGTGTACATGAATATATGATTGTGTACCTGTTGGGGGGGGGGGGCACAGTGTGTTTATGTTATCCAAGACCCTATCTGGATTGCTTATTCATGCTCAGCACTTGTTCAGAACTTGTAAGCACTACATAAGCTATTAATTACTATAGCACTCAGTCTTCCTCATTACCTAGAGGTAAACAGTTTTTGTATATACTTTTCTCACTTGCTTAGAGTAAAACAGCTCTTGTACTCACTTTCCTCACTTATCTAGGGGAAAATAATTTTATATTCAGGCATGTCCAAGGGTCAGCTCCTAGTGTTCTCTTCTATCTGATGAATCTGGACATCTTGAGGCAATGTAGACATTGCCTCATGTACACAGACAACCCTCTCGGCCTACCACCCAACACTACAACCTGTGAGAGATGCACTTATCTAGCCAAACTGGAGGTAAAGCTCTCTCCAACCAACACTGACCCTGACAGTCATGTGGAGAAGGTAAACATTTGCACCACACCACACTCATCACATAGTCTCACTAAATCTACACCACCATAATCGACACATAGTAACACAAAAACATTCATGGAGGCTCTCAATAATAATCTGTTTAAGCAACAGAGACCTCCAAAGTGGAAACGCAAGCAGCCTCCATCCCCCAACACAACCACAATGGCACATAGCTCACAGAGTCAGTGTGCCACTCAACCACAGCCAATAAGGCAAATCAACGTACCCAACACACTAATCATAGGTGACTCTATAGTCAGGCACACTGATGTCCCACTCACCAGGCTAAACAAGGAGAAGGTTACTGTCAGCTGCCTGTCAGGTACCAGGATCCGCCACATAACCCATGCACTCAGGTCACTCCACAACTAGTACAAATATGACTCTGTCATTGTCCATGTTGGTGTGAATGACCTGAGACGTACCTCCCTGGACTACATGAAAAGAAATATGGAAGAGCTCTCCGATCTTGTAGCCCAAGCAGGTATAACCATAGCCATGAGTAGTATTCTGCCATTGCCCAGAATGATACCGCAGTACGAGGAAAAAATGATTGAATTCAACAATTGGCTAAGTTTCTGGTGTCATTCTAAGGGGATCCAGTATCTGTCTGCTTGGGATGACATGGTCGACAGACCACAATGCTTTGCCACAGATGGCCTGCACCTGTCGCTCCCGGGATTCCAGATACTGGCTAAGGCTCTTGCTGTCCTTATAGTGCCTTCTTTAGGCAAGGTTCAAATAACATATTCACCACCATAACAGGAACAGGCAAGCACAAACTGAGGGTAATGCTATTCAATGCTGGAAGTCTAAATCTCAAAATGCACTCACTCGAGGCACTCCTTGTAATGGAGAACATCAATATCTGTGCAGTGACTGAGACCTGGTTCAAGGCTCCAGAGAGCACCCCTGCACTACCAGGCTATAACTCATAGCATACTTTTCAGCCATGTGACCTGGACTGGAACACCCAAGGCAGAGGTGTGTCCATATTCCTTAAGAATATCCACCCCTCCAGGCTAGTTGCTTAGCACAATGCATCTGAGGTTATCCAAGTGCAACTACCTCTGGCCTAAACTGAAATCCAAATTGTAGCTTGCTACAGATCTCCCACCATGCCCCAAGGTTTCCACTCCTCTTTTCTTGATGTACTGGAAATTATTAGGGTTCAACCCAACACCCTACTAATGGGCGACTTCACCTACCCCACCATTAACTGGAAAAACTACTCTTGTACCAAATAATTAGCTCAACGCTTTCTGGAATTCATAAACTCCAATGCCCTGGATCAGTTTATCCAAACACCCACCAGGGGCAACAATATCCTAGACCTAGGCATTACCTACATGAGTGACCAGTGTTCCATACCTGAAGTCAACTCCTCGTTGGTCCGATGCGACCATAAGCTAAACATCCTTGATATCCACATCCCGCCCACACCCCCCATTAAGGAAACTACAGTATAATATTTCTCCAAAGCCAACTTCATGCTTCTTAAGACAGAAGGTGAACTTCATGACACCCATGCAGATGGACAATACAGTTACAACTACTGAATCCTACACAAATGCACTCTATAAGCACTTACACGAGTGCATGGATTGTGCTATACCAAACAGAACCAAGACACTATACTCCTAATTAAGGAAGCTAATCTGGTGGTCCCCTGCCATAAACAAACTGTACAACAGAAGGAAGACACTGTTGCAAAAGAGTACAATCCCATGCATGGAGGAGCTCCCGGGTCAGCCTCAGTAAGAAGCTGAGATCCCTTATAAGATCCTCCAAAGCTAGCTACGGAAACAAAACCACCACTAATTCCAAGGTTAACCAGAAAGCATTCTATAGCTATGTCAAATATCTCAATGTCAACACCCATATCTGCTCTGAGTTACAGCACAAAGGCACGAACATTACAGAACCAACTGATATTGCCAACATCCTGGCAGATAGGTTCAGTGCTACCCCCTAAAGGGCCCATATCTATACAGAGTCCCTGTAATCACAACTAAGCAGGTAAAAGCTGCACACTCTAAAGCCAATATCACAGCATCCATGGGACCGGACAACATCCCAGGCTGTGTTTTAAATGAACTTCAGAATGAACTGGCTCTCCACCTACGCACCGTGTTCAATAATAGCCTCGCATCAGGCTTTGTACCCCCTGAATGGCACACAGCAACAGTTATCCCACTCAGCAAAGGAGGCGCCACAATGGACCACGGGACCAATTGCTCTATAGGCCTGACTAGCCTGGTCTGCAAGGCTATGGAGCACATCATCATGGATCTCAGTCACAGAGACATTGGGTACCTCCAAACCTTTGACCCCTTCCAGTTTAGCTTTGTTAAGGGCAGACCATGCCTCCTAAACCTGGCGCACTTCTTTGAGACAGTTACCAAGGCATTAGATGAGGGTAAGGAGGCCCACACAGCCTACCTTGATCTCTCAAAGGCTTTCAACACCATTCCCCATTCTGGTATTATCAACATACCCATCCACCTGAACATTAACCCCTACATCATGAGATGGTTTGTAAAGTGGCTCAAGGACAGAACCCACACAGTGGGAGTTGCATACCCTAGGTCCGACTGTAAACCAGTTACAAGTGGCGTCCCCCAGGGCTCAGTCCTAGGACCCCTCATGCTCGTTATATACTTCTCTGAGGTACAGGCAAGCACAGGAGCGCTTTGGCTGAAAAGGTTTGCAGACAACTGCAAACTAGGGGCCATAATTGTTTCCCCAGCTGATACAGACACCCTCCGGAAGGGTCGCACTGAGACGGATACCTGGTGTCAATATCATGGCCTCAAGCTGAATGCCAAAAAGTGCATAGTCATCCCCTTTGGATAAAACTAATTACCCACGGACTACCACATAGGTGCTAGTCCCCTACATACAGATAAGGTAATAAGGGATCTGGGAACCCAAGTAGATAGCAATCTCTCCTTCGATAACCATAATGCCAAGGTGGTTAAAATATCCTTCTACGTGGCCCCCCTAATCTCTAATGGTTTCGCATCCAGAACAAAGGAGACCATTGTGCCTCTCTACTCATGACTTATTAGACCCATTAAAGGATACAACACCCCATTTGGGATGTACCTTACAAGACAACTGTAACAGCTTGGAAGACCACAACAGTACCACACCAAGAGGATTACTGACCTCAAACAGATGACCTATGCAGCCCAACTAAAGAAACTCCAGCTGTACTTGGCTGCATACCACGTACTCACAGGTGATCTCTGCTTGACATACAAGGCCCATGTCCAACCCAGTATTGCTGGACATGCTCCACCTAAACAAAAGCCCCTGAGAGCCAAATGCTCTAGGGATATACACCTAACCACAACGATGACTAGGATGTGCTGGATGGATAGATTCCTGACCCGGAGACTCCCCATGCTTTGGAACATGATTCCAATGTACATCAGGCAGGGCCCCTCACTAGCACTCTTCAAGAGAAACCTTGACGGGAGGATGGGAGACAGACATGTACCCTGGGGATCACTGCAGTGGCTCTGCTGGACAGAGGCACAGGGGACTAACCTAAGGGGGTGGCGGAAGCCAACACACTCTAGCTAAGCTTATAAATATCCTTGGGCAGACAGCCTAGTACCTACCTTTGAACTTATTACATGTCTTATGTGCATGGATAGTTAACTAGCTCTTCCAATTTACTTTGCTATCATGCTGATAAACTGTTGGGTAACTACAAGTCATATGTATCCTGTTATTGTGTATTGTAAATGCAAACAGACATAATTAATGTTTGCCTAATATAACAGTAATGCTATGTAAATTGTAATACATATCTGCCTACAATACTGTACATTACACAGCTATTGGCACAATATACCACGATGCAAATCATAATTGCACAGTAGGCCAACCTTCGACATGTTATTCTCAGTAATACACCCATACATATGCCTACTGTTACAATACATCAACATATACTATCCCCTGTTATAGCACGTACTTGTTGGACCAACCCTGCCACTGACAGCAGCTGGTGAGGAATTGTTGGGTTCAAAGCCCTTATATAGCATCCCTTGTGGTGTATGCGTTGTTTGCCTTGTGACCTACAGCAGTACATACATAAATACTACAAGCGTTACTATGCTCAACAATACATCACTACAAGATAACTGTTTCTACTATATGTATTGCGTACACTTTAAATACTACAGAACAGGTACTACATACACAGACATACTGAGTGTTCTACAAACCTTATTAGTAACCCGAGGTGCCATTGACTGTTATTTCAATCCTTTTCAGTTTGTGTTTCAATCTTCTTTGTAATGTTCTGCTGGTATATACAAATGGTTTAAATGTGTGATAAGCCATCCTTTTATAGTTAAATATTGGTAACATGCTATCCTGACCACCAATTGATGTTCCAAAGTAGTTAATTAGATGCACATCAGCTGTGCAGCTACTCCATTAGCCAATACCATGGCAACAATGGTGAATAATTGAGTACTCCACTTGGGTGTTGTCCCTTTGCCTTACTTTTGAAAGGAAGATGGCCTGGATGTGTTGTTTGTGATGTATTTCAACAGCTATATGGAGACAGACAGAGATATATTAGCTTCATGACTCCCGTGGATTGTGTGTAATGGCTAGAAGATGTTGTTCTATATGTGAGTACAGCTGTTTTATTTCAGAACATTGCTACTTATGCAGGGTTTGCTTGTACCTGATACTTCTGCAGATGTTTCAGTCTGGCAAGGATGTTTGGGCAGCTCAAGGCTGTATAGCTATGCATGAAATGTTAGGTGGTTTACAATGTGCTCACCAGACATCTTTGGTTTGGTGTACATGTGTATTATACTGTGCTGTTAATCAGTAATTGGTAACACTTCCCGGTGTACACACAACCCTCTGAAATGGGATTAGTGCAAACAAACCCTGTCACATCAGCAGCTGTCCCATTGTATAACAGCAACTATTTCACATAGGGCCATGTTAGTGTCTCTGACAAGGTATGTTAAGGCTTCTGCAGATGTCGTACAGTGAGTGAATGATTGTTGATGTTATTACAGTTTGTATTGTAATTTGTTTGGGTGTGGGGGAGATGTTGGTGGGTGCACATAGCAGATGCAGGTGTGTAGAAACTGCTTTTATACATAATCGATATGTGCATGAGGGTTCCTTCCCAATTTGAACATCTATCCTTTAGTGGACTAATACTATGGTAATTGCAGGATGATTCATTAAGGCACTGTTAATTGGTTCCTGTATAGCATGCAGGTGATAGTCTTGAATCCTTTCGGCAATACATCGGAATGTAATAAAGTGTTGCTACATGAAAGCTGTGTATTTCTGTCATAGGTATTTGCAGTCATTGGAGTTGTGTTGGTGACTGACCCTCTTTGGCTAGGGTTGCCACCTTTGCAAATGGCCATAGTGGGACATTTTCGGGACACACATCAGATTTTACAGGCCGACACAAACCCACGGTCAGTACAAAGGATAGAACTTTCCTTTTTTGCCTAAATATAAGCTTATTCTTGTAGCAGTTTAGTTGCTTATCCTGTTTATTGTAACATGTAGGTATTTTAGATACAGAAATAAATATTGTATGCAACTATCCCATTACATATGGGACATAATTATGTCATACAATCGCAGGACATTTGCCACATTTAATATTTTTGGTCAGGACACAACCGCCCAAAGAGGGACTGTCCCTCACAAAGTGGGACAGGTGGTAACCCTATCTTTGGCTCATGTCCATAGCACATATTTGTAATAGTGTATAGGCATATACTCTCCATATCTTTTGCTCATAAATTTGGTCGTGGTGGAATGTGTGATTGCTATGGTCCATGTTATACTCACATATGAACACTTCAGCCACTGTATACGGGATACCTACGAAATCCCGAACGCACACAATTCTGACGCCCACAGTACCGGACCCAGACTCCCATACCCCACATTACCGACAACGACAGTCAAACTTGTGAAAGTAACACAAACATGGAACACACACACGCACACACTGACACACTGCTACCCACCACATCCAAACAAACCATCCTACACTACATATGAGCAGGTGGGCAAGCCCCCCTACACCTCCCATGTGGGTGGCTGCACCCCACACCCCCCTACTTTAATATTCTACCTCCGAGATCGCACAAACAGACGCACAAAGCAAACCCACACCCACACATTACACTCCCCCAGTAAGACACACCACACTCAGAACACACACACACTACAGCCCTCAGAAACACACTTACACACAGTAACCTACCTGAACTGCAACACCAGAAGCACTGACTAAATATCCCTTAACATCGGGATTTTAAACCTCTCGCTTCTGGTGTTTTGGTACTGTGGTCTTTCGGTCTTTAAGCCTCGTGATTCTGTGCGTTATTATGTCAAGCATTCAGCATTTGGTAGGTATCCCATTTATATGTACCTCCATGGCTATGTAGATGTTGTTAACCTATCTATATATCTACATATATATGTATATCCCCATATATCGACATATCTCTCTCTCTCCCTCTCTCTCTCTCTCTCTCTATGTTGATTTATATATATATATATATATATATATATATATATATATATATATATATATATAGAGAGAGAGAGAGAGAGAGAAAAACAAAAAAAGAAAGCATACTTGACTGGGTACTATAGCAATAACCACGCTTGGTGTGGATCACGGATTACCCACAGTTGGCATGGTTTGGTCCCAAGGGCGAAGCCTGAGGGACCAAACAAAGACAACCGTGGGTAAATCCCACATTACCCACACCCAGGCGTGGGTTATTGCTATTATACTATGACATTATTTAAGAAAAGAAACAATTACTTTTCTTAAATAATGGCATTGTATAATGCCTCTTTCCTGCCCTTCCGCAGCTGTCTGGCATCCGCGGCAGTTCTGATGTACTGCGCATGCCTACGCAGTACATCAGAGCTGTGGCTAAAAGCAATGGGGAAAGCAAGATCTCCGTTGCTTTTTTACTGTTTCGCTATGTTAAATGGGTTTAACATAGCGAGATCTCCGTTGCTTATTTTAAAGCTGTCTCGCTATGTTAAACCCATTTAACATAGCGAGACAGGTTTAAAAAAAAGCAACGGAGAAAGCAAGATCTCCGTTGCTTTTTACACACTGTGTCGCTATGTTAAAGGAGTTTAACATAGTGAGACAGCTTTAAAAAAAGCAACGGAGATATCCGTTGCTTTTTTTAAACCTGTGTCGCTATGTTAAACTCTTTTAACATAGCGAGACAGTGTTTTAAAAAAAGACTTATACTAATGGAAAAAGTCTGGGCGACCGGACCTTTCTCCATTAGTATAAGTCGATTTACAATGTGCACGCTGGCCAATCAGCGTGCACGTTTTGGAATATTAATGGGGGGTCATGGTATAATCATAAATAGTCACCCCCAACTGTACACCTCTGGTACCCTCCCTGATGGCCTAAGCGATCACCTTCTCACCTATGTAATTAAGCACAAAGCCATTAATTCCCAACAACCCTTACTCAGAAAGGTTAGAAACAATATAAACTTTGACCCTGTCAAATTCCAACAAGAACTAAACTCATATAATTGGTCTATTCTAAAACACCTCCCCTTAGAGGAAGCAGTAGCATACTTTAACAACAAATTCCTTGAGATCCTTGATTTGCATGCACCTGTTCGTTCAAAGAGAACAAAGGCAAAAACTGCTCCATGGCTTTCTAAAGAGTCTAAACTCAAAATTACCCTTAGAAACAAAACATGGGCTTTATGGTGTTCTTCTAAAGACCCTCAAGATCACAATAAATACAGGCAATCCAGGAATGAAACTAAAAAATCAATTTTACAAGCAGTGGCAGCTGGTGACTTCAAATCAAAGGGGGGCTGCAGGAGACAGCTGAATGGGTGGGGTCAATGGGAAGGGGTGTGGCCAACCAGAAAGGGGAGGAGCTATGCTCAAAACCACAAAAACTAACTAAATACACTACCCTGGGTGCCAAACTGTCATTATGAAAGTCCAATCAAGACAAAATGAAGTGTAGAAGAATAAAAATATTTCAATGCATTGGCTGCATGACAGCTTACTTAATATCTAGATGGAAACAAAAAGGTTGTGAGGCATGAAAAAATAAATTACTTTTTAAATACATTAATGGAATGCCAGTCAAAATCAAGTATAAGAAAAACAAGCAGCACTCAACTTAAACCACTTCTTGCACTGCAGTTCTAATTTATTCACCTTTATTAAAGTACCAAGTAACATGCTGAAAGTAGAAATCTTTGATGCCCCAACTTGTAAAAATGTTTCTTATCCAAAAAAAAGACCTGCTGCCTGACAACTATCTACCTGTTTCATGTTTCAGTCCTCTTTTTGGATCTTTCCAAGGCATTCGATATGGTTGATCACCAACTTTTAATCCACACCCTGCAAACATTCTGTCTAGATACTGGAGCACTCCAATGGTTTCAGTCCTACCTGAATGGTCGACAGCAGGCTGTCCTCTGGCAGAACAAACTCTCTAACCTTCTACCCAACACCCTCGGAGTACCACAAGGCTCTATACTAGGGCCCTTGCTGTTCTCCATCTTCATTAACGACCTTTACACTTTCATCCTAAAAGTCAGCTGTATCCAATATGCTGATGGCTCTACTCTGATTTGCTCAGCCACATCTCCAGTAGAGTTATGGTCAGCTACCCAGACCACCTTTAATACAATAGAAAACTGGCTTTCTGAACATCGTCTGATCCTAAATCCCAAAAAAACTAAAATGCTGTTATTTTCACCAACACGTAGGTCTACCGCTTTCACCTTTACCATAAAATCAAATGATGGCACAATAATCTCCCCTGACCCATCTACAAAACTATTAGGTGTCATCATAGTCAATAATCTCAAATTTGACCTACATGTTAACCAAACTATCAAAACCATCAATAAAAAACTAGGGTCACTTTACAGAATAAAAGCCTTCCTAACCCCTCCAGCTAAAATTGCCATAGCTCGCTCTCATCTTCTTTCAACCCTTCTGTATGCATCCCCTCTACTCTCGAATTTGAACATGACTGTCCTTAAAAAACTCTCAATTTTCTACAACCACATTGCCAGGTTTGCCACTGAGCTGCCTTTTAGGACACATCATTGCATCAATCTAAATCAGCTTGGTTGGCTTGAACTCCCTAGCTTAATCCAGTATAACCAACTGATTATGGCCTATAAAATCCTCTATAATCCGGACAATACTCCTACACTTAAAAATATTATCACCCCCTATAACAATCCTAGACCGCTTCAATCCTCTAACAAACTACTAATTCAGACTAGCAAAATTAATAACACAGCTGGTGATTCTCTCTTTGCAAACTCTGTAAGTAGATCCTGGAACTCTCTTCCAGCTGATATTACCCTACTGTCCACCTTAGGTCAATGTAAAAGTAGACTCAAACAACATTTGTCACTTAACTGGCTATGTCAATGTATCAAGCCTGGCTAACTCGAATGTGTAAAAATCTGTTAACCAGTTTACTGTGTAATTTAATTTTATCCTGACTTGTGCTCAGGACTAACTGTAACCTGTGGAACTTGTTTAACTTGCTTACTTATGTAATCTCTGTAAATAGTCTGTTTGTAATATGTAATGCTGGTATTATGTAATGCTGTATCTGCTTACCCTTGGAGCTTTTCTCCCCGGGCCTCCGCTGAAAATGGACATGCATCCAGTCGGACTATCCCGGTCAACAAATGTAAAATAAATAAATAAATAAATAAATCTTATACCCTTTCTGGGTAGAGAATATTTCACTGAATATGAGGTGTACTACTGTGTACACAAATTATGATCCAAATTCTACAGTGAGAAAAATGGCTATATTCATTACTAAACAGTCTGAAAATTAAAAGAACATTTGCAAATGGACACTGTAACAGCATTTCAAATATTTAGCAGGTGTACCATTTACTCTTTCACTGAAACACGGATAAAATGATAAATGACTATGTCATAGCAACTCTAGTAAAATATCATATAGGAGGCAACAGATAAAATGAAATGCATTGTAAAAATGGAAATGTGGGTATTAAACAGTTATAAAGGCATTTAGTTTCCCCATCAACAGAATGACTTTCAACAGTATAACAAGACCATGTGCAATGCATTTAAAACTATTGATGTAAAATGATTGCTGAATGTTGGTCTAGAATCTTGTATGTTAATTTCAAAGCTTGTTTTGCCATTTCATTTACTGTTTTATTCAATACATAAAAAGCAATTATTTATATAGTTTGTTTGATAAAGTGACATAATGAATCAGTGTGGCAAGATTAGCATTTGAACAATATCAAGATAATACACTAGCTTATGTGGCTACTTTTTATGCAGTGCCATCATGAAAGAACACATGAGCAAAAGGTAAAACTAAACAAATGTAGAAGGAACCTTTATTCATAGTTTAGTACTAAGCTAAGTGCCCTTGCAAGCCATTTTAAGCCTAGCCAATTATCCCTTGTAAGACTCAAACCCTACACCTTATGTTTGTAAGGCAAACACCTTAGCCATTAAGCCACTCTCCCAACCCAAACAGCCATGCAGGTCCCGAACCCAGGACCCTATACACCATAGGCCCAGTAGTTATCCACCAAGCCATCACAGAAGTTATTTAAGAAAGCTTCCCAAAAATTACTATAGTCTGTTTTCTTTTATAGTGTCATAGAGTATGAAAGGTATGGGCCTTAAAGCTTTTTCCCCCCATAATGTAATTTATTTGGTGATACGAGTGTAGCCTCCACTGTGATTAAATATAACTTACCTGTACACTGGCCATTCTGTTTTAATACAGCATTTTAAAAGAGGCATTATATCATTGTATAGTTGTGCTCATAAAATAATTGGTCTCTGTAGGGATCCATCACTGAAGATGTCTGCACGATGCAGTGCATAAGCGTATGCCCATGAA
Source organism: Protopterus annectens (assembly GCF_019279795.1). Lineage (NCBI taxonomy): Eukaryota > Metazoa > Chordata > Ceratodontiformes > Protopteridae > Protopterus > Protopterus annectens. The sequence goes on along the minus strand of NC_056741.1, from coordinate 147,944,929 downwards.
AATGGTGATGTAGACTTATGACATTCTTTTACACTGTACTTTGTGCCACTGGTAATATGGCCAAAGCACTTTGCATCAGTGGTCAATTTTGTGTCTTTAAGCTATCAGTGGGAGAAGTACATTTCTTTTGGTGGGTGTGCCATTCTGGAGGATACTGAGTACAGGTACAGATATTTTTCTTTTCTTAATTTTCTTTGCAAGCTTGCAGCCAATATCCAACTGGAGGCAAGCACAAATATATTAATTATGGTTTAGAATGGTGTTTATTCTGTAGGTAATTAAGTTATACACTCTTCTTGTAATTCTGATTTCCACTTTTTATATATTAGTAACATGCCATAGACAAAGTCTAATTTCCAAGAAAGTCCATTGTGCTACAAGAGGTAAAGTCTGCTCTGAAATGTAGATCAGTGTTACTACAGGTAATGAAACCGAAATCCCCCTAGTTCTACTGCTACAGTTCATTTGAAAAGCCAGCTGCGTGCCCTGCAAATTAAATTAATTAACAATTAGCTGAACCCACAGGTAGCTTCTTGTAATTCTGAAATGTGCCTTGTCTATGCACTCAAATACTGCTAAACACATTCCACATCTCTTCTGCCCCACATTGGTACCAAGTGCACTTTCACAGTGTATTTCTAATACAACTTTAAGTTGACGTACATGCATGTGTCAAGTACTTTGCAAACCCCACCCATGGAGTTGCTGTACTGCACTAAGATGGATTATAAATGAGCTCTGATTATGCAGTGGTATTTTAAAATGATAAGACATTTCTTTTCAAAATAATGTCATTGTATAATCACAACACACCATGGTAGAGACATGAGAAATTCATACTTTTATTCACAGTGGCGGGATCTAGCTTAATCACTCATGCTACACCCATATGATCAAACACCACTCTGTACTGTAGGCAAAATATAAAAAAATATATGAATTATGCAATAAAATTATGTTAACATTCAAAAATAGGCTGATTGGACAAACCAATCAATGTGTTCATTGTAAATTCAGCATTCCCCAGAGGAAGACATTCTGTTTTTGGCATTGCTATCAAATAATTAAAAAAAAAAGTCTACCAAATTAATACAATATATTAAAAATGAAAAAAAAAAAAAGAAACTCACAATTTTGATGCTGGAAGTGTTTCTACAAGAAGCTCTCAGACATACCACTTACTGTCAAAACCACACCTCTTTCATTATTTATTGACTTCATTCCTCAGTAATATGCAACTTTGACAAGAACAGACCAAAACTATGAAGAAAATATCTTAAACAAAAATTTAAGCACACATATTGTACATGACTCTCTACAAAAGATCCCATAGCCAAGTCATTAAAAAAATGGAAGCAACAGCAATGTACTGTGTAGTCATAAAGCATGCCCAGTACATATCTTGGATGCCCCAGACTATCAGAAACCAGTGGAAGACCACAAAAAAAAAATCCTTTTGCACAGTGACATTATTAATAAAAGTTACATCTTCTTTTCCTTAAATAATATCATTGCATAATATAGCCACACTTCACAGTGCCTCAACTTTTAAACCCATAAGGCAAACCTCATTCATATATTTAATTGATACATACCACCAGTACCAAAAAGAAAACTCTCTGTACTCTTCTCACTCTGCGAACACCCAGCACAGCTAATGAAATACTATAGCCTTAGGCCACCAAGAATTAAATAAATCAACTTCAAGACTTCACTTGATTCACGAATCACCAATGCACTACTCCACAACCAAAACTGGCTGTAACTGTTTGCTTCTCGCTCTTTTCCCGGCACATAAAGCCCGGAAAGAGAGCGAAAACCAATCAGCAGCCATTTAGCCCAAGCACGTCATGTACGTGCCTGCGGACGTGGCAGTCCCAACCCCTTCCAATTCTATGCAGTTTGGAACCGCATAGACTGCTGGGCATCATACTGATGCCTTAATTCGCTCTCTGGACTGCAGCAGAAAGAAAAAAAAAAAAAAACATATTTTTTTAAATCTGCCGCAACCCAAAGTGTTCAAAGTGTGCATGCGTGTACTCGCCAAGTCAGTCGAGTCGGCAGCAGAGAAACAAGACAAGTATGTCAGTCAACAAGTAGTTTAAACTGAGACATTCATTAAAAAAAATAAAATAAATAAACTAAAAAGTCTGGCAGTCCGATGCCACGAGCCGCCCCTGTTTACAAGACAAAAAACAATACTACTGTAATTTATAGACAGTAAATCAAAATAACCCTCAGAAGTTTTGGGCAGGTTTAAATAATCTACTACATCCTGGACAAACTTCAACCCAAATCCCTGCTGCTACTATTGATAAAAACCCTGAAGATGGTTCTGACAGTTTTAACCGATTCTTTACGGAGACAATTCAAGCCCTAGCTAGCCAACTACCTCCTAGCTCCACTGGTCCTGAAAGTAGCACCCCTAGAAACCTACTCACATTCAGCTTCCAACCATTCGCCCCTTCACTTATCCTTACCTTGATCAAAAAATTAAAACCCACTACACTTTCTGCTGATTAACTCCCTGCCGAGTACCTACAAAAATCAGCTGATGCTATTGCTTACCCCATCTCAATACTAATCAATCGAACCACAGTAGAAGCTAAAATTCCCACTATCTGGAAAATATCCTATGTAATCCCACTTCACAAAGGAGGCAGCTCTACTGAATTCTCCAGTTATAGGCCAATAGTTATACTCTCTCCACTTGCAAAGATTATGGAAAAATGTATTCATAGACAACTCATGCACCACCTAATCCAGAATCACCTTATGGCAGACACTCAGCATGGTTTCCGTCCTCATCACAGCACAACTTCAGCCCTCCTTTACCAACATCATAGACCATAATTGCAACAATAATTATATATCCTCAGCCCTCTTCTTGGATCTTTCCAAGGCATTCGATATGGTTGATCACCAACTTTTAATCCACACCCTGCAAACATTCTGTCTACATACTAGAGCCCTTCAATGGTTTCAATCCTACCTGAATGGTTGACAGCAGGCTGTCCTCTGGCAGAACAAACTCTCTAACCTTCTACCTAACACACTTGGAGTACCACAAGGCTCTATACTAGGGCCCTTGCTGTTCTCCATCTTCAATAACGACCTTTATACTGCCATCCCAAAAGTCAGCTGTATCCAATATGCTGATGACTCTACTCTGATTTGCTCGGCCACATCACCAATAGAGTTATGGTCAGCTACCCAGACCACCTTTAATACAATAGAAAACTGGCTTTCTGAATGTCATCTGATCCTAAATCCAAAAAAAAGTAAAATGCTGTTATTTTCACCAACACGTAGGTCTACCGCTTTCACCTTTACCATAAATTCAAATGATGGCACAATAATCTCCCCTGACCCCTCTACAAAACTATTGGGTGTCATCATAGATAATAATCTAAAATTCAACCTACATGTTAACCAAACTATCAAAACCATCAATAAACAAACTAGGGTCACTTTACAGAATAAAAGCCTTTCTAGCCCCTCCAGCTAAAATTGCCATAGCTCGCTCTCACCTTCTTTCAACCCTTCTGTATGCATCCCATCTACTCTCAAAGTTAAACAAGACTGTCCTTAACAAACTCTTAATTTGCTGCAACCACATTGTCAGGTTTGCTACTGGGCTGCCATTTAGGACACATCATTGCATCAGTCTAAATCAGCTTGGGTGGCTTGAACTACCCAGCCTAATCCACTATAACCAACTGATTATGGCCTATAAAATCCTCTATAATTCGAACAATATTCCTGCACTTAAAAATATTATCACCCCCTATAACAATCCTAGACCGCTTCATTTCTCTAACAAACTACTAATTCAGACTAGCAAAATTAATAACACAGCAGGTGACTCTCTCTTTGCAAACTCTGTAAGTAGATCCTGGAACTCTCTTCCAGCTGATATTACCTTACTTTCCACCTTAGGTCAATTTAAAACTAGACTCAAACAACATTTGTCACTTAACTGGCTATGTCACTGTATCAACCCTGGCTAACTCTCTCTAGAATGTGTAAAAATCTGTTAACCATTTTACTGTGTAATTTAATTTAATTTAATCCTGATTTATGCTTGGGATTAACTCTAACCTATGGAACTTGTTTAATTTGCTTACTTATGTAATCTCTGTAAATAGTTTGTTTGTATTATGTAATGCTGTATCTGCTTACCCTTGGAGCTTTTCTCGCCGGGCCTCCGCTGAAAATGGACAGGCATCCAGTCGGACTATCCCAGTCAACAAATGTAAAATTAAAAAAAAAAAAAAAAAAATATATATATATATATATATATATATATATATATATATATATATATATATATAGCATACACCTTTCATTGGGTACATGGCGGTTTGTCCTATTTCCACACATTCCTTCCTTTTGTGTTTTAACCTATCAGAATACACAATTGCAGGTGGTACATCTCAGGTAGCTTAGTGGTAGGTTATTGTGAAAATTAAGTACATGGTTGCGTGTTCCAATGCTGGCAGTGGTCATTTTACCTCTCAGAGCAGGCACTGTTAGTGCAAGGGTGATTAATGCACATTTCAACGGTTGTGTGTTCCAAATGTTTATTATTCTGTGGAATACTACCTATATATGCAAGCTGTGGTTAAGGTATACTATGTAACATGTAAATCATCTCTGACTTCATTGGGATTTGAACCAGGACTGCACAGATATTATGCAAATGCTGTAGCCATTACACTATTGACATTAACGTTCCTTCTGCCTATTTCCTATGTCCATGAATCCTATGTGTAAGCTTGGCTACACAACAGGTGGAGCCACTCACACCCAGTGAGCTTCTCGAAATACTAACATAACACATGAATTGAGAGACTATACATTAACATCCTAACTACATTTGGCATATCCACTCACTGACACACTTCAGGGAAAACCTTGATGTGTGACTGGCCAACAGTATATACACCCCTGGGATCATGTGTCCCAGACACATACAGCCAGGATGTGTGGGAGCCACTCCAGTTTTACAGCTGCAAGACCTGTTGAGGAAATTGAATTCTTTTGGTTTGTCATGTTAACATGCCCTTTTGAGATCATTGTGTACCCCTATCACCCTACAACACCCCAGTCTTCAAGAGCTTCCAGCAACTCTGCCTGGAATCACTTCATTGGCTATGCTTGACAGAGGCTCAGTTACTTCATCAATGGTGCAGGTAAAGCCACCACACTGTAGCTATGCTTCTAAATGCCCTTGGGCAGATAGCCTACTACCTATCTGTGAACCTCTACAGTGCAGGCCATCTCCAACATCATATGTGATTATACAGTTTTCTGACCACAATATACAGTGTAAAATCACCATGTAGTCAGACAACAGTTAAGTACAGCAAGAGCATACAGACTACTGATACATAATCACTCCAAAAGCCTATCTTGGAAGCTAGTGGACTTGTATAGGTTTCAGGCTTTGTATTGCTTACCAGCAGGTTACCTACAGGAAAGATGGGACACAAGCACAGATGGGATACATGCCTGCAACAATGCCATACCAACTTGCATGTGTCAGCCTAAGGCTTTGGAATGATGGACAAGGCTATTGGCGCCCCCATGGTGCCGTTTTTAGGCAGGACTCAGAGGTGAATCTCACCTCCATGAACTGCACAATAGCGGAACTAATGAGGGTTAGGCTACTCAACACCAGGGGTAGTACTCACAACATGCATGCACTCACAGCACCCCTCAGTATGGACAACATCTACATCAGTTCTGTGACTGGGACCTGTCTAAGGCTCCTGTGAGCACACTGGCACTACCAGACTACAACCCATAACACACATTTCATCCACTGTACTTGGACTGGCACAGACAGGGAGGGGGTGTATCCATATTCATCGGGGATACCTACACCTCCAAGTTAGTGGGTCAGCATGATACCTCTGTGATCATCCATGTGCAGCTAACATCAGCCACAACTCCAATGCAAACTGTGAGCTGCTACAGATAACACTCCATGACCCAGGAGCACCACTACAACTATCTAGAGACAGTGGTAAACATGCCAGTTCTACCAGACACCCTGTTATTGGTCATTGTCAGCTACCCTACACTTAACTGGATAACCTATTTGAGTATTCACTTCCAGGCCCAGCACTTCCTGGGATTTATCACCTCATATGGCTTGTATCAGTTGGTAGATGGACTAACGAGAGGTGAAAACATACTAGAAGTGGTAATCACTGACATGTGCAACAGGTGCACTATAGCAAAGGTAAACCAGTCACTGTTTAGATGTGACCATGAACTATTCACTGATGATTTCTACTCCCAACCATCTCCCCCACCCAAGGAACACACAGTGAATACCTTTCCTACAGCTAAATTCACAATACTAATGACAGAGGTGAGAGGGTTCACAGCCCCCACGCTCAGGGATGACACTGCTCAAGATACAGACAGAATTACGAATGCACTCTATAAGCACCTACAAAGATGTATGGGTCATGCTATCAATGGTAAACCAGAACTAGCTACTCCTACACAAGGACACCAGTCTGCTGAACACCTGCATTATACAGGCTATACAACAGAAGTAGGACAGTAGTCCAGAACAAAAGCAAATCGCAAGACATGCAGACATCCATGACCAGTATTAGCAAGATACTTATGTTTATTTATTTATTGACATTTGTTAACCGGGTTAATCCAACTGGGATATTGTTCCATTTTCAGTGGAGAGCCAAGGAGGAAAGCTCCAGAAAATACAATATATGATTACAGAACAAGAAAAACAAGTATTACAAACAATAATAGCAAGCCATAGAAATAAACATCTACATGTGTAGAAATAAACAACTACATTTTTGTTTTTTTGAAAAAATTAAATTCTTAGTTGCTAAACAGATGGGGAAAGTCAAGAGTGATAGTAGGATGTAATGAGAGAGATATGAGTGTGGGAGAAGGGGAGAGCTAAGTAGGGTCATAGCAGGGACAGGTTCTGGAATTGAGTAATTGTGTCTTCAGTTCTTTTTTAAATAGTGGAGTATGAGAGATGGAGCGTATATCCAGGGGAAGTTTATTCCAAGCTTGGGCCACAGAATGCTTGTAGAGTTGCTTGCCAACAGACTTGTTAGGGTGGTGGACATCAAGCAATTGCTGATTTGAGGTGCGGAGAGATCAAGAAGGGGTATAGATGGAAACAAGGAGAGATAGGGAAGGACAGCAGGAGGGTTTAAGCAGTATAGAGTTGCAGCATGTGAAATTGGTAGAGATGAAGTAATTGTGGGAGTTCCAGCCATTGTAGAGACTTTAAGGCAATACAGTGGTGTGTGTTGTTTGGGCAGTTAGTAATGAATCTGGCTATTTTGTGGTAGGTTTGTTGAAGTTTGTTCAGGGTAGTAGTTTGAATATTTGTGTGAACTGGGGCAACACAGAGGAGAGAGGGGAGGAGAAGTGCTTGTCCAAGGGTGAGTCTAGCCTCAGGAGTGAGGTATTTTCTGTTCCGATATGGGAGACCAAGTATTTGATGGGTTTTCTTTATGCATTGCTGTATATGCTGATTGAATTTTAGTTCATCGTCAATGATAACCCCTAAGAGTTTAGTGTGGGTGACAGGATGGATGGCTGTATTATTACAAGACTTAATGACAAAGGAAGATTTATACTGAGCAAGAGAATGTGGGAGGAAGAGCAAGAGTTTGTTTTTACTTGGGATAGAGATTAGTAAGTTTTTTGAAAGCCATTGTTCAGTGGAGAGTAGAGCTTTTTAGGTTAGACTGTGTAGGTCAGAGATGTTGTCGGCTGTAGAAATAATAGTGGAGTCATCAGCATATTGAATGAGAGATGAATGATTGCAAGAGGTGAAGAGGTCATTAGTGAAGATATTGAATAAAAGGGGGCCTAAGAGGAACCTTGTGGAACCCCAGTAGAGATAGGCAGGAAAGGAGAATATGAGGAGAGCCATTTGACAGATTGTTGGTGTCCAGATAGATAGCTAGCGAACCAGCTAAGGGTGGAGGAGGATAGGTGAAAGTTTGCAAGTTTAGATAGAAGTAAAGGATGGGATACAGTATCAAAAGCTTTAGAGAGGTCTAGAAAGAGACAGGAAGTAGGTTTATTATTGTTCAGGAATTCTGCAATGGTGTGGGTGAAGGAGACTAGAGCAGTAGTAGTGCTATGATAGGGGCGGAAACCATGTTGAGTAGGGGTGAGTAAGTTGTGATTCAGAAGGTGGTTTAGAAGCTGAGTATGGATACATGTTTCTAGGATCTTAGATAGAGGAGATAGAATGGCAATAGTTTGATATTTGGTAGGATCAGTAGAGTTGCTTCCCTTATGGAGAGGGGTGGTGTAGAAAGATTTCCAAAGAGTAGGAACAGTAGATTCTAGTATGGATCTATTAATTAATATAGTCAATGGGTAGGCAATAGAGTCAGCTGCAAGTTTGAGGAAGGTGAGAGGTAATTTATCAGTGGCGAGAGAGCAGGGTTTGAGTTTGAGCAGTAGAGATTTGATGTAAGAAGTGGAAAGTGGCTGGAAGGAGAAAAAAGTGTTATTGGGGGTGGGTGTTGGATCAGGTAAGGAGTAAGAGTTAGTTTGAGAGGGTAGGAGGTTTTGCATGGAGGAGATGAAGTGGGAATTTAGTAGGGTAGCTGTTTCCTCTGGAGTCAAGTTTGGGTAGGGGGAAGGGTTAGAGGGAGAGCCTGTGTAAAGGATGCTATTTAGTGTAGACCAGAATTTATGGGGGTTAGATCTATGTTTATGCTGGCCTGAGCTATAAAATGATTTTTGTCTTTAATTGTCTGTTTTTTGGCAAGATTACATAGTTGTCCGTATTTGAGAAGATGAGGTGTTTGTTTAGTTTTGATCCAGGCTTTCCAGGCACTGTCTCTTTGTTTCATGATGGTCTTAGTTTTTTTTTGAAAGCCAGGAGGCATGATTAGATTTCACTCTGATCATTCTAGAGGGAGCTAGGGAGTCCAGAGTATTTAGGAAAATGCTATTAAAAGTGTCAGCGGCATCATTCAGGGGAAGTTGTTTAAGGATGGACCAGTCAATGTTTTGCAGTAGTGAGTTAAACTGTGAAGAGTTAAATGAGGATAGTTTCCGACAATCTCTAAAGAGGTGGGGTTTAGGAGTGTGAGGGTCATATCTTAGGATAGAGGTAGGGAGATGGTCACTGAGGGAGTCTGGTAGGGTTTTCGGCTGGTGGTAATGTTGAGGGGAGTTAGTAAGAATCCAGTCTATTGTGGTGCTGGAGGTAGAGTTTTTGTGGAAACGAGTGGGGGTAGAAATTAGTTGTTGGAAACCATGAAGGTGAATACTGAGCAAGGGAGAGTCAGTAGAAAGTTTGGACCAGTCTATACTGACATCCCCAAGGATGAGTGTTTCATAAGGTATATTGAGATAGAACCAGAATAGTATGTTTTCGAGAATGGGTATATTATTGCCAAGAGGAAATATAGATGTAAGCTATAGCAAGTTTTTTTGTGAGTATTTAGATGGAGGTTAAGAATGAGGAGTTCAGCAGGGTGGAAGCTAGGAATAGGTGTGGGGTAAGGTGAAAGGTTAAGGCTGTTAGGGTAGAGGATGGCTACACCACCTCCTTTCTTTGATGTTCTATCAGAGCAGAAGATGTTGTAACCAGGGGGAGTATTTCACTGTTTGAGATATGAGGCTTGAGCCATGTTTCTGATAGGGATAGGCTGTGAGGGGTGTTGTAAGCTATCCAAGAGTGTAGATCAGTAATTTTGCTTGCTAGGCTTTGAATGTTTAGTGAATAAAAGGTTAGGTGTTTGTGAGGTTTAGGGTAATGGGACTGAGGTTGTATATCTGGTTGGTTGTTGGAAGAGGGTTGAGAGCAGGAGGTAGTTAAGGTGGATAAGGGGAGGAGAGGGAGGTGCAAGGTGAAGAGGGGCCAGGGTTGGGATGTATGTCTCCAGAGGAGAGTAAATGTTTATAGAGAAAAGCACCTGATGTAAAATGTAGATAGTATTTGGGAGGTCTGTATTTAATCCTATTGGATGGTTTGAGAATTTGAAGTATGTGTCTTTTGTACAGAGTTGTGGTAGTAGAGTTAAATACGTCTGGAGAGATGGAAAAAGAAAGTGAAGTTGGAAAGTTGTAGTGTGAGTGCGAGGTAGGGAACAAAAGAATGGATTTCAGAGGTAAGAGTGATAGGAGGTAATGATAGAGAACATAGTGAGTAATGTTGCAGATATAAGTAGATGCAGCATGATGAGTAGTTTGGTAAAGGAGGGAAGGGATTAAGTGTAAGAAAATATAAAATAGGTGAATATGCTAAGTTTGATTGGGTGTTGGATAGTGGTAATACACAGGAAGTGGATTTGTAGTGGATGGCTGGGCAGGAAGGGAAGGGATGAATAGGTGAATATGTTAAGTGTGAATGGGTGTTGGATTGTGGGAGTGGTAATAGACAGGGCATGGATTTGTAGTGGATGGCTGGGCAGGAAAGGAAGGGAAGAATAGGTGATTATGTTAAGTGTGATTGGGTGTTGGATTGTGGGAGTGGTGCTAGACAGGAAGTAGATTTGTAGTGGATGGCTGGACAAGAAGGGGAGGGATGGTTAAGTATAAAGGAAATTATACAAGGGTGGGTGGGAATGGGGGTAGGGTAGGGGAGCGAAGTAAGCCTGGGCATAGCGAGGGAGAATGGAGCGGGGCTACACCCAAAATGAACGTCTGAAGAAAAAACAATCAGTGAAAAGAGAATGAAAGGGAGAGGAAAGTGTGTAGGGTTCTAGCAAAAGCAGAGATAGTGGGCCTGAGATTAGGACAGCAAGAGGTAGGAAGCAAGGCACAAGTCTAAGTGATGTAAGGAAGAGCAGGGTAGGACAAGGTATAGGGAGTTATTATAATATCTTACTGTGGTAGATAGGAGAACAAGCAAGCAGATTAAAGGAGGAGTGGGTAAAGAGAAAAGAGTAGTTCAGAAAGTAGATATGATTAACAGTGGAGAGTGAGCAGGACGATAAGAAGAGAAATGGGTATGGAGAAATGAATAGTTCAGAAAGGAGGTAAGGATTAACAGTGGAGAGGAGTAGGGTGGAGAGAGGGGTAGGAAGACTGAGGGATGTTCAGGTAAGAGTTGGAGGAAGAGGTAGATGAGAGGGGAGTGTTCAGCAGGTGTACTGCAGCCAACACAGGGGTAGGCCAGAGATTATAGGCAGCAAATATAATCTTCAGGTGAGCAGTACGTACTTATGTAAAATTCCACTAAGGAAGGAAGGAACAAACAACCGATGTTTGGCAGAAGGTGATTTTCCAGTGAGTTTGGGCCTGAAGTTGATTCAGGGAAACACAGGTAGCAATTAGATAAATACTTGCAACACAGGAACAGAAAAACACACAGTTGCTTCACCACAAAACGAAAACCACAAAAGCCACTGGAACAAGTTTATTTCTCTAGCGCCTCGGCCACAATCAGCCTTCAAGGAGTAACATACCAGATTTAAAAAAAACAGTATATATAACCCCAGCTCCAATTTAATAAACAATTAAACAATTAAGCAATCATAAAATTAATAAAAAATTTTTAAAGCAACACACATCAGTTCATATAATACTTTTCCAACAACATTCTGTATTCAAGCCCTTAGGCATTAATGTACCATATTTGAAAATAAAACCAGTTTCCTTCCTTAAAAGCATAAGCTTATATCTTTCTTTCTCACAATTTTCCATTTTAATTTGTTCCAAAATAGTAGCTTTTAAACCCACAGAATTTCCACTGTGACATTCATTAAAATGCTGAGCCAAAGGGCTCTCCATCTTGTTTATTCTAATGTCCCTCAAGTGTTCTAACAATCTTATTTTGAACATTCTTTTAGTTTGTCCAATGTAGAACATATTACAATTACATTTAATAGCATAAATAACCCCCTCTGTCCTACAATCATAGGCTCCATTAACTATAAAACAAATGTTATTAATATATAAGAAATAATTTACTATATAAGAACAACCACTACATCTGCCACAGGGCTTCATTCCTTTAACATAAATTTGTTGATTTAATCTAATCTCAGGTCTCTGGAATCTAGTATGTACTATCATGTCTTTAATATTTCTTCCCCTCCTATATGAAAATATTAATCTTCTATTTACTAAACCACCAAGTTCAGCAAAACTCTTAAGAAATTCCCAAATGTGTAGTATATATTGTTTAATACCATCACTCAGAACATTGTATATGGAAACTACAAATAAACTATCTACATTTATATCATTACTAATTTTACTTCTAAAAGTATTTACTTTTTGACTAATATTATATCTAATGTTTAATACTTTTTGAATATTTTTATCAATTAATTTAACATCAAATTTTCTATTCTTAAACATCGTCCTTGTTTGTTTCAATTCTTTCATAAACACCTGTTCTTCATTACAAAGTCTGGAGATTCTTAGAAATTCACCAAAGGGCAAAGATTCGATAGTATGTTTTGAATGGCAACTAGTGCCCATTAAAAACTCATTTATTACTTCAGATTTTCAATGAATACTTGTACTGATATATTTTCCTGCTGTTCCACATACATTAATATCCAAAAAAGAAACCTGATGTCCAATTTGTAAACCATCAAAGGATATTTGAAATCTATTTAACTGAATTTCTTCTACAAAATTTGATACCAAATGACTACCACCCTCACATAAAAAAATTAAATCATCTATGTACCTAAAATAAAATTTCACATATTTCTTAAAAAAAGATTTATTACAAATACACTCTCTTTCTACCAAACCCATAAAAATATTGGCATACATGGGTGCGAATGAAGCACCCATGTCAGTACCCTGTATTTGGCGATAAACTTGATTATCAAAATAAAAAAAAAATATTCTATAAACAAAATTGTACTAAATCTAAAATATAATGAGTAAATGGGCTATTACCCATCTGACAAAGTAATGCTTCTAATCCAAAAACATGTTTAATACTTGTATAAAGGCTTCTTACATCTAATGTTATCCAATACATGTTATTCTTCCATATAACATTCTTTATCTTGTTTAAAAAAATCAAAGGAATCTTTAATGTAGGAAGGGAGTTGCTTAGCTTCTTTCAGTAACACTCCATGTAAAATAACATCCAAATTATGTAAGAAGTATTTACTGGCAGAGACTATGGGTCAGCCCGGTGGGTTAATACTATCCTTATGAATTTTAGGTAAACAATAAAAGTAAGCTGGACCTGTTTCTTCACACATTAATGTTTTTCTTAACATCATTATCAAACCAATAATCCAGTCTCAAACCCCTCTGAATTAGTAATGCATAATTTTTCTTAGCTTGTTCAATAACATTTTTATTCACTACTTGATGCACTGTCTTGTCCTCTAATAATTCAAGACACATTCTTAAATATTGTGTATAATGCATTATTACTATTTTGTTACCTTTATCTGAAGGTTTAACAATAAGTTCTTTTTGTTTAGAAAAATCAGATAAAGCTAACCATTCTTGTTTAGACAAATTATACTCAATTTGCTTTAAACTAAAACATTTAAATAACAATTCAAGTTCAAATTCAATTATAGAATGAAACTTCTTAATTCCATCATGCATAAAAGGTGGCATAAATTTACTATTAATGACCACGGCAGACGTATCTATTGGACAATAAGCATTTAAATCACTATTGCAAGATATATAAGAATGAAATGAATCCCTATCCGACATGTAATCATCAGTGCTATAGGTATTATCATGACCCATATCATCCAAAACACTTCAAGGGGAATGATGTTCAAAATAATACCATAAATGCAGTTTCCTCACTAATTTATACACTTCCATGTTGCATTCATACAACTGTGGTATAACAGTTGGTACAAACTTTAACCCATGATTTAAAACATTAATAAAACAGTCATTAATAGAAGAACCAGATAAATTGACTATATTACTACAGCAACAATATTTATTAGTACCATTTAGTCCTTTTATTGTCACGCCATTGCCGTTGTTGTCCCCCTCTCTGTTGCTTGCGTTCAGGGTTGCTTCTTTTTTGCTGTCGACTATTTTCTCCCTGGTAGCAAAAATTACCATGGAGATATTGCTCATTAACTGGCGATGGTAAAGGTGGATAATTATTAGTATCTTCAATTTCACTATCATGTCTACCATTCTCTCTGGAAGACATTTCCATGCTGTTTTCTCTAACATATCTATCTCTCGAAGTTCCCGCCCCATCCTAGAAGTGGACTTTAGACAGTGACCGTTGATTGGAAGGTCTAAAGAAGGCAGTTCCTTTTTCAAAATCACGAAGATCTCTTTGGATTTTATGCATTTTCTGCTCAAGAAGTTTCTTTTCATATACATTAAGACTATCTTGAATGTCACACAGGCAGGACTCGAAACGGACTCTCTCCAGCACAGTCATCAAATTAGTACATACACTAGCAATATCTTTTTTGATATCAGCAAGCTTAATAATATCTCTTTCTATTAGAATGTTAATCCATTCTCTGGAACAAAGGTGAGCAGCCTTCTCCCACCTCTGTTTAAAAACTTTATCTTCCGACGAAGTCAAGTCAAAAGGCTGAGAAGGAAATTTAATGGCTCTTAATCCACGAGGCACAATATCTAAATCTAGGTATCTCTGCAAACTGGTATAGTTATAATAAGTAGCCATTTCCTTATTCATTAAGTTACTTAACTTGGAAATTAAAATTTTTACCTCAATTGGATAATCCAAAGAACGTTTCCCAATATTAGCAAAGGGATTACTAGAACGCTTGCTTCTAGTCTCTGCCAGAATACATTCCCAAATTGGTGTAGCGGAATTTTCTTCATTGCCTATATTTCTATCAAACCAGTCTCTGTCCCGCTCTGCATTAGAGCTCAAGAAGCCATCCATTGTATGCTGAGAGAAACCCACATTTTCCTTTCTAAAAATCTGTGGAATATTAATAGCTGGGTCACTGGCCATCAACAAAGGATAAATACTTGCAACACAGGAACAGAAAAACACACAGTTGCTTCACCACAAAACGAAAATCACAAAAGCCCCTGGAACAAGTTTATTTCTCTAGCGCCTCGGCCACAATCAGCCTTCAAGGAGTAACATACCAGATTTAAAAAAACTTTATATATAACCCCAGCTCCAATTTAATAAACAATTAAACAATCATAAAATTAATAAAAATTTTTAAAGTAACACACATCAGTTCATATAATACTTTTCCAACGACATTCTGTATTCAAGCCCTTAGGCATTAATGTACCATATTTGAAAATAAAAAGTTTCCTTCCTTAAAAGCATAAGCTTATATCTTTCTTTCTCACAATTTTCCATTTTAATTTGTTCCAAAATAGTAGCTTTTAAACCCACAGAATTTCCACTGTGACATTCATTAAAATGCTGAGCCAAAGGGCTCTCCATCTTGTTTATTCTAATGTCCCTCAAGTGTTCTAACAATCTTATTTTGAACATTATTTTAGTTTGTCCAATGTAGAACATATTACAATTACATTTAATAGCATAAATAACCCCCTCTGTCCTACAATCATAGGCTCCATTAACTATAAAACAAATGTTATTAATATATAAGAAATAATTTACTATATAAGAACATCCACTACATCTGCCACAGGGCTTCATTCCTTTAACATAAATTTGTTGATTTAATCTAATCTCAGGTCTCTGGAATCTAGTATGTACTATCATGTCTTTAATATTTCTTCCCCTCTTATATGAAAATATTAATCTTCTATTTACTAAACCACCAAGTTCAGCAAAACTCTTAAGAAATTCCCAAATGTGTAGTATATATTGTTTAATACCATCACTCAGAACATTGTATATGGAAACTACAAATAAACTCTCTACATTTATATCATTACTAATTTTACTTCTAAAAGTATTTACTTTTTGATTAATATTATATCTAATGTTTAATACTTTTTGAATATCTTTATCAATTAATTTAACATCAAATTTTCTATTCTTAAACATCGTCCTTGTTTGTTTCAATTCTTTCATAAACACCTGTTCTTCATTACAAAGTCTGGAGATTCTTAGAAATTCACCAAAGGGCAAAGATTCGATAGTATGTTTTGAATGGCAACTAGTGCCCATTAAAAACTCATTTATTACTTCAGATTTTCAATGAATACTTGTACTGATATATTTTCCTGCTGTTCCACATACATTAATATCCAAAAAAGAAACCTGATGTCCAACTTGTAAACCATCAAAGGATATTTGAAATCTATTTAACTGAATTTCATCTACAAAATTTGATACCAAATGACTACCACCCTCACATAAAAAAATTAAATCATCTATGTACCTAAAATAAAATTTCACATATTTCTTAAAAAAAGATTTATTACAAATACACTCTCTTTCTACCAAACCCATAAAAATATTGGCATACATGGGTGCGAATGAAGCACCCATGTCAGTACCCTGTATTTGGCGATAAACTTGATTATCAAAATAAAAAAAAAATATTCTATAAACAAAATTGTACTAAATCTAAAATATAATGAGTAAATGGGCTATTACCCATCTGACAAAGTAATGCTTCTAATCCAAAAACATGTTTAATACTTGTATAAAGGCTTCTTACATCTAATGTTATCCAATACATGTTATTCTTCCATATAACATTCTTTATCTTGTTTAAAAAATCAAAGGAATCTTTAATGTAGGAAGGGAGTTGCTTAGCTTCTTTCAGTAACACTCCATGTAAAATAACATCCAAATTATGTAAGAAGTATTTACTGGCAGAGACTATGGGTCGGCCCGGTGGGTTAATACTATCCTTATGAATTTTAGGTAAACAATAAAAGTAAGCTGTACCTGTTTCTTCACACATTAATGTTTTTCTTAACATCATTATCAGACCAATAATCCAGTCTCAAACCCCTCTGAATTAGTAATGCATAATTTTTCTTAGCTTGTTCAATAACATTTTTATTCACTACTTGATGCACTGTCTTGTCCTCTAATAATTCAAGACACATTCTTAAATATTGTGTATAATGCATTATTACTATTTTGTTACCTTTATCTGAAGGTTTAACAATAAGTTCTTTTTGTTTAGAAAAATCAGATAAAGCTAACCATTCTTGTTTAGACAAATTATACTCAATTTGCTTTAAACTAAAACATTTAAATAACAATTCAAGTTCAAATTCAATTATAGAATGAAACTTCTTAATTCCATCATGCATAAAAGGTGGCATAAATTTACTATTAATGACCACGGCAGACGTATCTATTGGACAATAAGCATTTAAATCACTATTGCAAGATATATAAGAATGAAATGAATCCCTATCCGACATGTAATCATCAGTGCTATAGGTATTATCATGAACCATATCATCCAAAACACTACAAGGGGAATGATGTTCAAAATAATACCATAAATGCAGTTTCCTCACTAATTTATACACTTCCATGTTGCATTCATACAACTGTGGTATAACAGTTGGTACAAACTTTAACCCATGATTTAAAACATTAATAAAACAGTCATTAATAGAAGAACCAGATAAATTGACTATATTACTACAGCAACAATATTTATTAGTACCATTTAGTCCTTTTATTGCCATGCCATTGCCGTTGTTGTCCCCCTCTCTGTTGCTTGCATTCAGGGTTGCTTCTTTTTTGCTGTCGACTATTTTTTCCTTGGTAGCAAAAATTACCATGGAGATATTGCTCATTAACTGGCGATGGTAAAGGTGGATAATTATTAGTATCTTCAATTTCACTATCACGTCTACCATTCTCTCTGGAAGACATTTCCATGCTGTTTTCTCTAACATATCTATCTCTCGAAGTTCCCGCCCCATCCTAGAAGTGGACTTTAGACAGTGACCGTTGATTGGAAGGTCTAAAGAAGGCAGTTCCTTTTTCAAAATCACGAAGATCTCTTTGGATTTTATGCATTTTCTGCTCAAGAAGTTTCTTTTCATATACATTAAGTCTATCTTGAATGTCACACAGGCAGGACTCGAAACGGACTCTCTCCAGCACAGTCATCAAATTAGTACATACACTAGCAATATCTTTTTTGATATCAGCAAGCTTAATAATATCTCTTTCTATTAGAATGTTAATCCATTCTCTGGAACAAAGGTGAGCAGCCTTCTCCCACCTCTGTTTAAAAACGTTATCTTCCGACGAAGTCAAGTCAAAAGGCTGAGAAGGAAATTTAATGGCTCTTAATCCACGAGGCACAATATCTAAATCTAGGTATCTCTGCAAACTGGTATAGTTATAATAAGTAGCCATTTCCTTATTCATTAAGTTACTTAACTTGGAAATTAAAGTTTTTACCTCAATTGGATAATCCAAAGAACGTTTCCCAATATTAGCAAAGGGATTACTAGAACGCTTGCTTCTAGTCTCTGCCAGAATACGTTCCAAATTGGTGTAGCGGAATTTTCTTCATTGCCTATATTTCTATCAAACCAGTCTCTGTCCCGCTCTGCATTAGAGCTCAAGAAGCCATCCATTGTACGCTGAGAGGAACCGACATTTTCCTCTCTAAAAATCTGTGGAATATTAATAGCTGGGTCACTGGCCATCAACAAAGGATAAATACTTGCAACACAGGAACAGAAAAACACACAGTTGCTTCACCACAAAACGAAAATCACAAAAGCCACTGGAACAAGTTTATTTCTCTAGCACCTCGGCCACAATCAGCCTTCAAGGAGTAACATACCAGATTTAAAAAAACTTTATATATAACCCCAGCTCCAATTTAATAAACAATTAAACAATCATAAAATTAATAAAAATTTTTAAAGTAACACACATCAGTTCATATAATACTTTTCCAACGACATTCTGTATTCAAGCCCTTAGGCATTAATGTACCATATTTGAAAATAAAAACAGTTTCCTTCCTTAAAAGCATAAGCTTATATCTTTCTTTCTCACAATTTTCCATTTTAATTTGTTCCAAAATAGTAGCTTTTAAACCCACAGAATTTCCACTGTGACATTCATTAAAATGCTGAGCCAAAGGGCTCTCCATCTTGTTTATTCTAATGTCCCTCAAGTGTTCTAACAATCTTATTTTGAACATTCTTTTAGTTTGTCCAATGTAGAACATATTACAATTACATTTAATAGCATAAATAACCCCCTCTGTCCTACAATCATAGGCTCCATTAACTATAAAACAAATGTTATTAATATATAAGAAATAATTTACTATATAAGAACATCCACTACATCTGCCACAGGGCTTCATTCCTTTAACATAAATTTGTTGATTTAATCTAATCTCAGGTCTCTGGAATCTAGTATGTACTATCATGTCTTTAATATTTCTTCCCCTCTTATATGAAAATATTAATCTTCTATTTACTAAACCACCAAGTTCAGCAAAACTCTTAAGAAATTCCCAAATGTGTAGTATATATTGTTTAATACCATCACTCAGAACATTGTATATGGAAACTACAAATAAACTCTCTACATTTATATCATTACTAATTTTACTTCTAAAAGTATTTACTTTTTGATTAATATTATATCTAATGTTTAATACTTTTTGAATATCTTTATCAATTAATTTAACATCAAATTTTCTATTCTTAAACATCGTCCTTGTTTGTTTCAATTCGTTCATAAACACCTGTTCTTCATTACAAAGTCTGGAGATTCTTAGAAATTCACCAAAGGGCAAAGATTCGATAGTATGTTTTGAATGGCAACTAGTGCCCATTAAAAACTCATTTATTACTTCAGATTTTCAATGAATACTTGTACTGATATATTTTCCTGCTGTTCCACATACATTAATATCCAAAAAAGAAACCTGATGTCCAACTTTTAAACCATATTTGAAATCTATTTAACTGAATTTCATCTACAAAATTTGATACCAAATGACTACCACCCTCACATAAAAAAATTAAATCATCTATGTACCTAAAATAAAATTTCACATATTTCTTAAAAAAAGATTTATTACAAATACACTCTCTTTCTACCAAACCCATAAAAATATTGGCATACATGGGTGCGAATGAAGCACCCATGTCAGTACCCTGTATTTGGCGATAAACTTGATTATCAAAATAAAAAAAAAATATTCTATAAACAAAATTGTACTAAATCTAAAATATAATGAGTAAATGGGCTATTACCCATCTGACAAAGTAATGCTTCTAATCCAAAAACATGTTTAATACTTGTATAAAGGCTTCTTACATCTAATGTTATCCAATACATGTTATTCTTCCATATAACATTCTTTATCTTGTTTAAAAAAATCAAAGGAATCTTTAATGTAGGAAGGGAGTTGCTTAGCTTCTTTCAGTAACACTCCATGTAAAATAACATCCAAATTATGTAAGAAGTATTTACTGGCAGAGACTATGGGTCGGCCCGGTGGGTTAATACTATCCTTATGAATTTTAGGTAAACAATAAAAGTAAGCTGTACCTGTTTCTTCACACATTAATGTTTTTCTTAACATCATTATCAGACCAATAATCCAGTCTCAAACCCCTCTGAATTAGTAATGCATAATTTTTCTTAGCTTGTTCAATAACATTTTTATTCACTACTTGATGCACTGTCTTGTCCTCTAATAATTCAAGACACATTCTTAAATATTGTGTATAATGCATTATTACTATTTTGTTACCTTTATCTGAAGGTTTAACAATAAGTTCTTTTTGTTTAGAAACATCAGATAAAGCTAACCATTCTTGTTTAGACAAATTATACTCAATTTGCTTTAAACTAAAACATTTAAATAACAATTCAAGTTCAAATTCAATTATAGAATGAAACTTCTTAATTCCATCATGCATAAAAGGTGGCATAAATTTACTATTAATGACCACGGCAGACGTATCTATTGGACAATAAGCATTTAAATCACTATTGCAAGATATATAAGAATGAAATGAATCCCTATCCAACATGTAATCATCAGTGCTATAGGTATTATCATGACCCATATCATCCAAAACACTACAAGGGGAATGATGTTCAAAATAATACCATAAATGCAGTTTCCTCACTAATTTATACACTTCCATGTTGCATTCATACAACTGTGGTATAACAGTTGGTACAAACTTTAACCCATGATTTAAAACATTAATAAAACAGTCATTAATAGAAGAACCAGATAAATTGACTATATTACTACAGCAACAATATTTATTAGTACCATTTAGTCCTTTTATTGTCAAGCCATTGCCGTTGTTGTCCCCCTCTCTGTTGCTTGCGTTCAGGGTTGCTTCTTTTTTGCTGTCGACTATTTTCTCCCTGGTAGCAAAAATTACCATGGAGATATTGCTCATTAACTGGCGATGGTAAAGGTGGATAATTATTAGTATCTTCAATTTCACTATCATGTCTACCATTCTCTCTGGAAGACATTTCCATGCTGTTTTCTCTAACATATCTATCTCTCGAAGTTCCCGCCCCATCCTAGAAGTGGACTTTAGACAGTGACCGTTGATTGGAAGGTCTAAAGAAGGCAGTTCCTTTTTCAAAATCACGAAGATCTCTTTGGATTTTATGCATTTTCTGCTCAAGAAGTTTCTTTTCATATACATTAAGTCTATCTTGAATGTCACACAGGCAGGACTCGAAACGGACTCTCTCCAGCACAGTCATCAAATTAGTACATACACTAGCAATGTCTTTTTTGATATTAGCAAGCTTAATAATATCTCTTTCTATTAGAATGTTAATCCATTCTCTGGAACAAAGGTGAGCAGCCTTCTCCCACCTCTGTTTAAAAACTTTATCTTCCGACGAAGTCAAGTCAAAAGGCTGAGAAGGAAATTTAATGGCTCTTAATCCACGAGGCACAATATATAAATCTAGGTATCTCTGCAAACTGGTATAGTTATAATAAGTAGCCATTTCCTTATTCATTAAGTTACTTAACTTGGAAATTAAAGTTTTTACCTCAATTGGATAATCCAAAGAACGTTTCCCAATATTAGCAAAGGGATTACTAGAATGCTTGCTTCTAGTCTCTGCCAGAATACATTCCCAAATTGGTGTAGCGGAATTTTCTTCATTGCCTATATTTCTATCAAACCAGTCTCTGTCCCGCTCTGCATTAGAGCTCAAGAAGCCATCCATTGTACGCTGAGAGAAACCCACATTTTCCTCTCTAAAAATCTGTGGAATATTAATAGCTGGGTCACTGGCCATCAACAAAGGATAAATACTTGCAACACAGGAACAGAAAAACACACAGTTGCTTCACCACAAAACGAAAATCACAAAAGCCACTGGAACAAGTTTATTTCTCTAGCGCCTCGGCCACAATCAGCCTTCAAGGAGTAACATGCCAGATTTAAAAAAACTTTATATATAACCCCAGCTCCAATTTAATAAACAATTAAACAATCATAAAATTAATAAAATTTTTTAAAGTAACACACATCAGTTCATATAATACTTTTCCAACGACATTCTGTATTCAAGCCCTTAGGCATTAATGTACCATATTTGAAAATAAAAAGTTTCCTTCCTTAAAAGCATAAGCTTATATCTTTCTTTCTCACAATTTTCCATTTTAATTTGTTCCAAAATAGTAGCTTTTAAACCCACAGAATTTCCACTGTGACATTCATTAAAATGCTGAGCCAAAGGGCTCTCCATCTTGTTTATTCTAATGTCCCTCAAGTGTTCTAACAATCTTATTTTGAACATTATTTTAGTTTGTCCAATGTAGAACATATTACAATTACATTTAATAGCATAAATAACCCCCTCTGTCCTACAATCATAGGCTCCATTAACTATAAAACAAATGTTATTAATATATAAGAAATAATTTACTATATAAGAACATCCACTACATCTGCCACAGGGCTTCATTCCTTTAACATAAATTTGTTGATTTAATCTAATCTCAGGTCTCTGGAATCTAGTATGTACTATCATGTCTTTAATATTTCTTCCCCTCTTATATGAAAATATTAATCTTCTATTTACTAAACCACCAAGTTCAGCAAAACTCTTAAGAAATTCCCAAATGTGTAGTATATATTGTTTAATACCATCACTCAGAACATTGTATATGGAAACTACAAATAAACTCTCTACATTTATATCATTACTAATTTTACTTCTAAAAGTATTTACTTTTTGATTAATATTATATCTAATGTTTAATACTTTTTGAATATCTTTATCAATTAATTTAACATCAAATTTTCTATTCTTAAACATCGTCCTTGTTTGTTTCAATTCTTTCATAAACACCTGTTCTTCATTACAAAGTCTGGAGATTCTTAGAAATTCACCAAAGGGCAAAGATTCGATAGTATGTTTTGAATGGCAACTAGTGCCCATTAAAAACTCATTTATTACTTCAGATTTTCAATGAATACTTGTACTGATATATTTTCCTGCTGTTCCACATACATTAATATCCAAAAAAGAAACCTGATGTCCAACTTGTAAACCATCAAAGGATATTTGAAATCTATTTAACTGAATTTCATCTACAAAATTTGATACCAAATGACTACCACCCTCACATAAAAAAATTAAATCATCTATGTACCTAAAATAAAATTTCACATATTTCTTAAAAAAAGATTTATTACAAATACACTCTCTTTCTACCAAACCCATAAAAATATTGGCATACATGGGTGCGAATGAAGCACCCATGTCAGTACCCTGTATTTGGCGATAAACTTGATTATCAAAATAAAAAAAAAATATTCTATAAACAAAATTGTACTAAATCTAAAATATAATGAGTAAATGGGCTATTACCCATCTGACAAAGTAATGCTTCTAATCCAAAAACATGTTTAATACTTGTATAAAGGCTTCTTACATCTAATGTTATCCAATACATGTTATTCTTCCATATAACATTCTTTATCTTGTTTAAAAAAAATCAAAGGAATCTTTAATGTAGGAAGGGAGTTGCTTAGCTTCTTTCAGTAACGCTCCATGTAAAATAACATCCAAATTATGTAAGAAGTATTTACTGGCAGAGACTATGGGTCGGCCCGGTGGGTTAATACTATCCTTATGAATTTTAGGTAAACAATAAAAGTAAGCTGTACCTGTTTCTTCACACATTAATGTTTTTCTTAACATCATTATCAGACCAATAATCCAGTCTCAAACCCCTCTGAATTAGTAATGCATAATTTTTCTTAGCTTGTTCAATAACATTTTTATTCACTACTTGATGCACTGTCTTGTCCTCTAATAATTCAAGACACATTCTTAAATATTGTGTATAATGCATTATTACTATTTTGTTACCTTTATCTGAAGGTTTAACAATAAGTTCTTTTTGTTTAGAAAAATCAGATAAAGCTAACCATTCTTGTTTAGACAAATTATACTCAATTTGCTTTAAACTAAAACATTTAAATAACAATTCAAGTTCAAATTCAATTATAGAATGAAACTTCTTAATTCCATCATGCATAAAAGGTGGCATAAATTTACTATTAATGACCACGGCAGATGTATCTATTGGACAATAAGCATTTAAATCACTATTGCAAGATATATAAGAATGAAATGAATCCCTATCCGACATGTAATCATCAGTGCTATAGGTATCATCATGACCCATATCATCCAAAACACTACAAGGGGAATGATGTTGAAAATAATACCATAAATGCAGTTTCCTCACTAATTTATACACTTCCATGTTGCATTCATACAACTGTGGTATAACAGTTGGTACAAACTTTAACCCATGATTTAAAACATTAATAAAACAGTCATTAATAGAAGAACCAGATAAATTGACTATATTACTACAGCAACAATATTTATTAGTACCATTTAGTCCTTTTATTGTCACGCCATTGCCGTTGTTGTCCCCCTCTCTGTTGCTTGCATTCAGGGTTGCTTCTTTTTTGCTGTCGACTATTTTCTCCCTGGTAGCAAAAATTACCATGGAGATATTGCTCATTAACTGGCGATGGTAAAGGTGGATAATTATTAGTATCTTCAATTTCACTATCACGTCAACCATTCTCTCTGGAAGACATTTCCATGCTGTTTTCTCTAACATATCTATCTCTCGAAGTTCCCGCCCCATCCTAGAAGTGGACTTTAGACAGTGACCGTTGATTGGAAGGTCTAAAGAAGGCAGTTCCTTTTTCAAAATCACGAAGATCTCTTTGGATTTTATGCATTTTCTGCTCAAGAAGTTTCTTTTCATATACATTAAGTCTATCTTGAATGTCACACAGGCAGGACTCGAAACGGACTCTCTCCAGCACAGTCATCAAATTAGTATATACACTAGCAATGTCTTTTTTGATATCAGCAAGCTTAATAATATCTCTTTCTATTAGAATGTTAATCCATTCTCTGGAACAAAGGTGAGCAGCCTTCTCCCACCTCTGTTTAAAAACTTTATCTTCTGACGAAGTCAAGTCAAAAGGCTGAAAAGGAAATTTAATGGCTCTTAATCCACGAGGCACAATATCTAAATCTAGGTATCTCTGCAAACTGGTATAGTTATAATAAGTAGCCATTTCCTTGTTCATTAAGTTACTTAACTTGGAAATTAAAGTTTTTACCTCAATTGGATAATCCAAAGAACGTTTCCCAATATTAGCAAAGGGATTACTAGAACGCTTGCTTCTAGTCTCTGCCAGAATACGTTCCCAAATTGGTGTAGCGGAATTTTCTTCATTGCCTGTATTTCTATCAAACCAGTCTCTGTCCCGCTCTGCATTAGAGCTCAAGAAGCCATCCATTGTACGCTGAGAGGAACCCACATTTTCCTCTCTAGAAATCCGTGGAATATTAATAGCTGGGTCATCGGCCATCAACAAAGGATAAATACTTGCAATACAGGAACAGAAAAACACACAGTTGCTTCACCACAAAACGAAAATCACAAAAGCCCCTGGAACAAGTTTATTTCTTTAGCGCCTCGGCCACAATCAGCCCTCAAGGAGTAACATACCAGATTTAAAAAAACTTTATATATAACCCCAGCTCCAATTTAATAAACAATTAAACAATCATAAAATTAATAAAAATTTTTAAAGTAACACACATCAGTTCATATAATACTTTTTCAACGACATTCTGTATTCAAGCCCTTAGGCATTAATGTACCATATTTGAAAATAAAAACAGTTTCCTTCCTTAAAAGCATAAGCTTATATCTTTCTTTCTCACAATTTTCCATTTTAATTTGTTCCAAAATAGTAGCTTTTAAACCCAAAGAATTAGGTAAACTTAGGTAAAATTCCACTAAGGAAGGAACAAACAGCAGATGTTTGGCAGAAGGTGGTTTTCCAGTGAGTTTGGGCCTGAAGTAGAGTCAGGGAAACACAGGTAGCAATTAGGTAAACTTAGGTAAAATTCCACTAAGGAAGGAACAAATAGCAGATGTTTGGCAGAAGGTGGTTTTCCAATGAGTTTGGGCCTGAAGAAGAGTCAGGGAAACACAGGTAGCAATTAGGTAAACTTAGGTAAAATTCCACTAAGGAAGGAACAAACAGCAGATGTTTGGCAGAAGGTGGTTTTCTAGTGAGTTTGGGCCTGAAGTAGAGTCAGGGAAACACAGGTAGCAATTAGGTAAATGTAGGTAAAATTCCACTAAGGAAGGAACAGATAGCAGATGTGTGGCAGAAGGTGGTTTTCCAGTGAGTTTGGGCCTAAAGTAGAGTCAGGGAAACACAGGTAGCAATTAGGCAAACTTAGGTAAAATTCCACTAAGGAAGGAACAAACAGCAGATGTTTGGCAGAAGGTGGTTTTCTAGTGAGTTTGGGCCTGAAGTAGAGTCAGAGAAGCACAGGTAGCAATTAGGTAAACTTAGGTAAAATTCCACTAAGGAAGGAACAAATAGCAGATGCTTGGCAGAAGGTGGTTTCCAGTGAGTTTGGGCCTGAAGTAGAGTCAGGGAAACACAAGTAGCAATTAGGTAAACTTAGGTAAAATTCCACTAAGGAAGGAACAAACAGCAGATGTTTGGCAGAAGGTGGTTTTCCAGTGAGTTTGAGCCTGAAGTAGAGTCAGTGAAACACAGGTAGCAATTAGGGAAACCTGTGGAAGGCCTGGCAACACCCTAGGACCACTCATTGGAGGGGACAGAGAGAGTCCAAGGCTGACATCCACAGGTAAATAGGCATGGATTTGGAATATGACCACAAAGGCTTCTTTGGCTATGTTAAGGATGTAAGCAGTAACACACAGATTTGCACTGGTGCAATATTGCACTGAATATACTGACCCTACTGATATCACCAATGCACTGGATGATACATTCGGAGCAGGATTCACCCCCTACTGGGCCCACAACAATATCCAAAATGTACAATATCCCAGACATCTGAGACATACAGGTGGTAACGGCCCTTTCAAATGACATGACAGAGCATCAGTGGAGGCAGATGGTGTCCCAGTCTGCATCCTGCAGACATTGCAAGACAAAGTCACCCCCCGTCTAATATAGCAATTCAACATCAGCCTCTACACAGGCTACATGGCCATTCACTGGTGCATGGCAACAGCTATTACACTCCTCCAAGGTGGTGACACAACTGACCATGGTAACTACCACCCCATAGGCCTGAGTAGCCTGATCTGCACAGCTATGGAGTGCATCTTCATGGCACTCATTAACATAGACAATGGTAATCTCCAGAGACTTGACCCAACCCAGGTCACCTAGATTGAGTGCAGAATGCCTACTAAACCAGTTTGACATCTTACAGCCACCTAGACTTTAGGTGTGGGGTGTGGCAGTTCACACATACTACCTGGACCTCGCCAAGGGTTTTGACACCATTCCCCACTCAGGTATTATTTCTACACTCACCAGCCAGTACATACACCCATACAGCACAGCTTGGTTTGCCAACAGGCTTACACACACAACCCACATGATAAGCCTAGCAGCCTCCAGGTCCAACTCTTGACCAGTCACAACTGGTGTCACACAGGACTCAGTCCTGGGACCGCTACTGTTTGCCATATACTTTTCAGAGGTATGGGCTAACACAGGTGGACTACAGCAGGCCATGTTTGGTGATTACTGCAGACTGAGAGCCATAACTGACAGTCCAGCTGTCACAGATGTCCTTCAAGGGGCCTCACATAGACCAACACAGGGTGTCAGAGTGATGGCCTCCAGCTAAAGGCCACATACTGCATGGTCATTCCATTTTGGGAAACTACATACACACATATTAACACACGACTGGCAGACACTATAATTCAGATGAGGTAATGGGTATGTGGGGACTACATTATATAGTGATCTCTCCTTTGACAGTCATATGTGCGACGTAGTTGGGGCATCCATCTATGTAGGCCATCTGATTACTTAAGGGTTCACATCTAAACAGACTTAGGATATTGTGCCCCTTTACTCACCAGTCATCAATCCCATCATTGAGTATGATAACCCATTTTGGATGTACCTCAGAAGACACATCTGACAACTGGAAGGGCCACGAACGTACCTCGCATAGAGGGATAATGCCCTCAGACATGTGCCTTATACTGCCAGACTGCATAAACTCATGCATTACTCAGTGGCATCTCGTTTACTCAGAGATGATATTTTGCTGGCCAACAAAGCTGTGTCCAAGTCAGGCTTAATGATATGCTCCACCTATGGGCATCCATGTCACAGTAAGCCACACACTGTAATGAGCTACACCTTGCCACAACCATAACTGGAAGATGCTGGAATGACAGATTCCTGTCACAGGTACTCCCCGATGATTTGGAACTACATCCCTGATTATAATATACAGAACCCCTCACTAACACTCCAGGGAATCCTTGCAGAGTGGGTGGGGAACA
Organism: Protopterus annectens; assembly: GCF_019279795.1. Lineage (NCBI taxonomy): Eukaryota > Metazoa > Chordata > Ceratodontiformes > Protopteridae > Protopterus > Protopterus annectens. Next base: position 147,916,148 of record NC_056741.1, on the reverse strand, counting down.
GTGGATACACCCCAGGGATCCCGCAATTGGCTCTGCTCCACAGAGGGACAGTTAGTTAATCAATGAGGTGGTGTCAGCAGCAAATTTTGGCTATGCTTATGACTGGCCTCAGGCAGTTAGGCATGTACCTACCTATGTATCTATGAACCTATACATACAGTATCGACACATGCTGATAGCTTAATTTACTGTTCAGGTATTGACTTACTTTGTGCCAATGGCAGTTGTGTGTACAATAGTTGAGGGCTGCCTATGTAGGCTGCACACAGTAGACCACCTATACATGACAATTTACAGGTGGTCAAGTGTGTGTGCCATCCATGTTTGCTGTGTGTGCAGGTGGAGACAGGTGTCAGTCCATAGGTGCCTATACTGTTAGTGTGTGTGCTATACATTCCCTCTTTGCCAAGGCATGGGCATACTGGGCACACCTCTGTCTGCCTACTGGGGCTGGCACAGGGTGTTCATGGTCAGAGTCCCTCTGTGCCTGTGGGGCCTTTGGCAATGGTAGTGGGCTGTGAAGGCCTTCACCATTCTGTCCCTGCTGCAGCTGTTTTCACAGGATCATATTGTGTAGCCTGGCACATACTATGAAGATGTGGGCACACGTGCCTGGAGAGTACTGCAAGGCTCCACCAGATATGTCCAAGCAATGGAACCGTGATTTCAGCATCCCAAACACACGTTCTATGATGATTCTGGTTTCTGCATGTGCCTCATTATGGCGTTCTTGCATGGCTGTGTGTGCATTTTTGATGGAAGTCATCATCCACGGTTCCAGTGCATAGCCAGCATCCCCCACCAGGTGGCTATATGGGATGTCTCCCCTGGCAAATACCTGATACAGCTGTGAGGCATGCCAGATGTGGGAGTCGTGATAGCTTCCACGGCTGCCAGCACACACATCCATGATAATGCCCTGGGCATTGCACACAACCTGACAGTTGATGGAGGGGTATCCCTTGTGGTTTATGTAGTGGCTACCCTGCTCACCAGGTGGTGTCTTGATGTGTATGTGCGTGCAGTCTATTGCACCCAGTGCCTCTAGGTAGTCTGCCACACAGTGTAAGAGACGCATATTGCTGGCCACCTCCTGCATTCGGGTGAAGTATATGTGCTCATTGGCATGTGGTAACATGGCATCCAGGAACTGGTGGAGTACCCTGGATGCTGATGCCTGTGAGATCTCCATGATATCTCCAGTTGACCTTTGAAAGGTACCTGTGGCTAGTATTCTCAAGCTTACACATACCTTCGTGTCCACTGTGATGGGTTCCCCTCTGTTATTTCTGTCTCTGAGGCATGGCTGGCACAGCTCAACAAGTTGCTGTATGGTGTCCCTGCCCACCCTGTAATGCTCTACTATCTCCAGATCATGTAGCCCCTGGCAGGTTACCCTGGGTCTTAACACTCTTCTCCTCCTCCAGTGCCTGAGATGGTTGTCAGCATCATCCTCCACACCAACATCAGTCTCCAACACACACTGGTGAATCAAAGCTATGGCAGCCCCTAACATGTACATATTAAAAGTTCCCCGTCTGTATACACCAATGGTGCAGAGTGTCTGGGAATACACAAGTGTGTGTTTGGGGCTTTCACACTTTATACTATTGTGCAATGGATGCTGCTGGTGTAATTGGGTGTGTATGCACAATTCCAGCTGCAGGGTATCTTAATTATTGGTTTTACAGCAGGTACTGCTATTGTGGGGCCTTTGGTGTTGACTTATGCTTGGCTGGTGTGATTCAACTATTGCCCTTTACTTTACTTCACTTTTCAACCCGATTCCCCTCCCATTGTCAGGCATGCATCCAGCTGCCTGCTTTCTTGTTTTGTACTTTCACAACCCAGGATTGTGTTGCGAAATGTGTTATGTAGCTGATCTACTGCAGGTTTGCTTTGTTCTGCTGTGACAGTTCTCTTTTCTTTGCAGTATGAACCTCCCCTTTCCTGTTCTGCAGGTAGCTGCTAGCAGCCTTGTTAGCTGTTGTCTATGGCCCACTGTGAGTTCCTAGGTGTTAACTACTCATTTGTACTCCAATTACCATGCTGCAGCATTTCCTTATTGTCTTCCTATATCCTTCCTGTTTCAGTTGTGGTGCGCGCCACTCACAGCCATTTACCGGGTTTTGAGCGCGTTTTTATCCACATTCACATGCACTTTCGGTTACCTTGTGTGCTCTCAGCTAAGCAAAGCTATGTCTACTTCCACACCCCTATCCTGCAGCTTTGCTTAGCAACAGGCAACCCAGATTATCAATGCTCCAATGTGCTTACAGCTAAGGTGGCGCACCCCTCTCTAAATGTCATGTTTATCTCCAGGCCACACCTCGGTGTTGTACCGCTATGCTGTGAGGTGCATCCTTACGCCGGCTGGGATTTTGCAATTCAGTATTACTTGACTCATTTACATGGCATTGACTACTAATTCCTAGTTACTGCGCAGAACACTGTCACAGACCCTTAGCAACCCTTGCACCATGGTTTTGGTGTAGCATGTGTGTCATTGACTATTATGGGAATTCATGAAATGTGTTACAATGCAGTTTTATGACATATAAATATATTTTCATTGTGATCCCATTTGCGCACTGAGGCACTGCAATTTTACTTTGCGTTAGTGTGGCCATGACATTAAATGTTATTTTTATGTGTTGTGCATTTTTTTTATGCCATTGGCTATATATTTAGCCATTGGCATATATTAACATTATAATACGTAAGTTTGGTCTGCTTTCATGGCTCCGATTTTATGTTTGAAAAAATGTAAACTTTTTTTTGGTTTACATTTCTGTATCCTTACACTACGCCTGCACCATTTCATGAATCGCTATATACCTTCATTTGCATGCTACACTGCTGTGCATGGGGTAATTAGCATACATGCACTGGGAGCTGTGCAGCTCTGGCGTACGCTGGTAGTGCACATGGAAACAGCTCGTACCTGAATCGCTCGGTGGTCATATTTGGCATTAGATCGCCGACACTACACTTGCGCCTGGTGCACACTTATATTTGTAAAATAGGATAAATGGGTTTATATTTATAGTAAAATTACCTTCTTTGCCAAAGATGATAAGAGAAAAAAAGCTTTAGCTATCAATATCAAGGAAAATACATTTGAAGAATATGCCAAGAGGGGTGCTTATTGGATTTGAAAGAAAAAGACTTGACTGTACAAATAAAAAAACACTACTGTGTGAGTAGCCAATTGAATACAAAGAAACAATGGAAATTGTTTTAAACAGCAAGATTTTATTCAATTTTGTCTTTTTAGGGAGTGCAGCAAAGAAAATGTATTTTTGTGTACCACTGTATTTCTGTTGTTGAAAAAATATACATTATTTTCCAAATACCTATTACATGGCTGCTGAAAAGCATAACTGATATTGAAGATAGTTGGTACCAATGTTTAATTTAATTTCTGCTGACTGTTTAACAGATTTTGCTGAGATTTAAGACATTCTAAGTAGAAAAAAAATCAAGATTGACAGCTTTACAAAGTGTGCAAATTAAGGTACATGAGACACTGACTATAAATAAGTTCATTCTGGGTAACGCTGTAATAGTCAGACTGATTATACTAGTAGCCTTAAATTAAATAAACGTATCTGAGCAAAATTTGCCATATGATTAAACAGACTAAACAAAATACAAAGATCTTTCCTTCACATTATCTAATGCACAATTAAATAAACAGGGTGTCCTTCATATTTTGGCTGAGTTAAAACCTAGACAAGTAAGTAAAGACAAACTATGGTTGCTAATATCTTAAAAATGAAAATATGTCTAGATGTTTAATACTGGTCAAGTAAAAGATTAAATTTAACTATGCTCAGTCAGGTAAATTAGCATGGTCACTTCTTGTATCTTGCAGTCGTGAACATAGGTCATGCTCATCAGTTGTGCTAGAGATAAGTGTTGGGGGGGGTTAGTAGCAAGTTAGAGTTAAGAGGTGCATACATATATGTATGTTAGGAGCTGTGTGAATGAGTGTATGTGCAAGTAGGTTTCTGCCTGGGAGGTAGCAATAGGGGGAGTTAGTAAAGTTGTAGGTTGTTTGTGTGTGTGTGTGTGTGTGTGTCATATATATACCCGCAAAACTACTTCCCTAAACTTCTCTATTACTTCCACTGACAACACTCATATTACTCCTGATTCTTCTACAAAACTACTAGGTATTACTATTGACAATAATCTTAATTTTGACTGTCACATCAACAACACCATAAAAGTAGTTAACAAAAAGATTGGATCCCTTTATAGAATCAAATCCTTCCTAACACCCGAAGCCCGGACCACCTTAGCTCAATCTCACCTCCTCTCTACCCTTCTATATGCTTCCCCTATTTACACAAATCTCTCTAAATGTAACCTTAAGAAACTTGCTTCATCTTACCATAATATTGCTCGATTTGCCACAGGATCCCAGTTTAGAACTCACCACTGTCTGAACTTAAAACAACTAAACTGGCTTGAACTTCCTAACAAACTTACTTATCAACAGCTCTCAATAGCTCACAACATTCTATATCAACCATCCAAAACACCAATACTCTCTAACCTCCTTACTCCCTACAACAATCTGAAACAACTACGATCTTCAAATAAACTACTAGTTAATAGTACCAAACCCAATAATGCTGCAGGAGATTGTCTTTTTTCCAACTCAGTTGGCAAAATGTGGAACAAACTTCCACTTAATATCTCATCTTTGTCCACTCTTCCACTCTTTAAAAAACAACTGAAACTCCATCTTAATAATTACTGGCTTTGCTCCTGTACCAATCCTGATTAACCTTTCTTCCTCCTTTCCTCTACCTCAATATTTCCTTCTCACTATAACACATCCTGACTGATCCCCATGGACATAATATCCTTGTAGATACAACTTGTCTCATATATACTATGAAAAAAAAAAAATATGTTATGACTATGTATTATTTTAGACTAGGGTATGATATTATAAACTGTGTATTGCAATTATTTGTTTTGTTTTGATATGTGTATCTTCTATGTATTTTTTTACTGTATTCCCCTTACTTGTTATAACCTTTGGAGCTTTTCTCCCCGGGCCTCCACTGAAAATGGACATATATCCAGCTGGACTAGCCCGGTCAACAAATGTAAAATAAAATAAATAAAATATATATATGCATGTATATATGGAATGAATGTGTAAATGCATGTGTGTGTTGGGGGTAGATGGGTTGGGGTGGCTGTCATACCTCCAAACACACCTTGACTAATGAACAAAGCCTGCACCACTGGGTGATTAGAACCACTAGCCACCCATGATAACCCTTTAAACTTGTGCCTGAGACACATAAATTGAACAGGGATTGGGGAAGTCTGCATAGACACACACCCACACACACACACACACACACACACACACACACACACACACACACACATATACACACACGTGCACACACACACACACACACACACACACACACACACACACACACACACACACACACACACACACACACACACACACACACACACTAATAGCATCAGTTTTACTGCTGTCATTAAAATATGGGACTTAGCACAGAATTGGCAGTATTGGACAAACATTACACACTAGCAGACTAAATCTATGAAATGAAAAATGGTTCACAAGTCTCACTGCAACATAGATAACTGGTCAAATTTGATTTTGCCTTTAAACCTGTACAGTATGATGCAGGTTTGCTAACCTTGGTTCCTTGTAAGGTGCAATATCCTACTCCTTTGCAGCTGTGCATTTTCTGATATACCTTCTGGGTTTATGGAGGGAGACAGAAAGAAGAGTATAGAAGACCTGTGGACAGCTCGCACTAACAGATGCATATGCAGGTGTGATGAAGGTTACTTACAGTACATCTGTGATGCTGCAGCTGTAACATTAGCCTCCCACTATGCAAGGAAGTCAGAATGGTATCAATTGTTGTCAATATACTGACAATGACATTGCTAACCTGTACCTGGGGTGCCCATGACACCCATGACAGCTCTTGCCATGGCATTCCAGGCCTTACTTATTTATTTTTTTATTGTGGACCCACATACCCCTCCTCTATTAACTGTTGGCTGTGGTCATGGTTGAGGAGGTAGAGGGATATTTCTGATTCCTCCACCCCCCCCCCCATCTTTGTGCTATGAAAGATGCAGTTCTTTCATCCTCAGAAAACATGCTTGTTGTTATAGAATTTGCATAAACATGCAGCTGGTATTTCACAGCCACACCCACAGTTCAGTCTGTAAACTGTCACTCAGCATTGGGTAACTCAGTTGTGTGAACCATGATGGAACTCTCAAATATATTTACTGGACTCCAAAGCTTGTAAATTGGGTCATACGTTATGAAACAGATCACTGCTGTCTCTGTTTAAAGGCCATGAATAAAGAATGCACTCCACTGACTTCCTTTCTAATTAGTAAAGCAAGGAATTACATATACTCCCCCGAGCCATAGGATGATCTGCACTTGTTCAGTACAGCCCACAGGTGCTTAGGCATTTACATGAAGTTTGGCCATTAAATCTGACATTCTAATTGAGTTAGTCAAGAGATTGCATTGAACACTTATTTGTATGATCACCAAATCCAAACATCCAAACTGTCAAATATAAGCATGAGAGAAAGAAGTGAGCCTTATCGTGCTATGGAAGTTGTAGAATTGAAGGTGTAAATCTACACCAGGGGGATCTACTATTGATTACCTAGATGCACTGGATTACAGCTTCTGCTCAGTATGTTCTACTTTGTTAGCTTTGCTTTTTCAAGTATAGCTAATATTTGCATTTGTGTTTTGTTAATTATGTTATTTGTCCTTTGATAACCATGAGTCACTTGCTCAATTTCAGTGAAGGTTTGGGGAGAAAAGCTCCACAACAGATTTAAAAACATTTAAACAATAATTGAGTAATCATATACAAGGCAGAAAAGCCTTGCAACAGATTAAATATTTTACAATGAGTTGGGGAGAAATTTTACAATGAGTTGAGGAGAAAGACTTCACAAAAACACACATAAAATGTTTCACAGTGGCTGATAAGTAATTATATACAAGGGGAGAATACCCCCATAACAGATAAAAACACAAACAAATTGAAATGCATTTACAGAAATATTAAGACTACAATATGTACTGCAAGTAGCAATACACATTGCAGAAGTGGATAGCCTATGTCAAGCAAGTTACTTAACATAATAAAGTAGATTTTATATTATATTTAACTTAATGGCAAAAACACCCAGCAGCAAATACTTACAACATATGTAAATACATTCAGGATATTCTTCTAGTAGCACCATTTGTACCCACCAGAGAACCAAGAACCAAACAAAAATGGTGTCCAACACAAGAAAAACTGTTTCATCAAAAATAAGCACTTTCATCTTGTAGATCAGTGTGTGTGATATACCTTTAAGAAGCTTTCCAGTGAATCAGCACATACATATAAGTACTGAGCATGTGCAAGCAAGAGTGCCATTTTGAGTGTGCAGCCAGAGTGTTAACATGCAAGTATGTAGTCAGTTAGATAGTTCAAGTTTAATGTTCCTGTCATTCATCCTGATGTATTTGTATGCAATAAACTACTTAAGCAAACATCAAAGCCTCAATGTCTTCTTAATGTACATAAGAAGAGTGACATGGTGTCAGAATGGGCTCCAAAGTTACAGCCATGGGGCAACCGGTTAAAGTTGGAGGAATATACAGGAGTGGATCATCCCTACTGCTCAAACAACGTGCAAAACAGATCAGAAATGAATTCTAGGTACTAAACTTGCTTAAATGATTTCTTTTGCTACAAATATAAAATGAAGCACTCAGAATGCTCAAAACAAATTTCTTATTAAACAGAATGTTTGAAACTGTGACATATTGATAAAAATATTCAAAATAATTAAAAAATGTTTGAAACAATATCTGAATTGCATAAAATGTACAAAAAAGAGAAAAACAACCATATTTTTTCACCATGTGCTACTTTTTTGTATTAACTAAAGCTATTCAAAGTATCCAGTGTGCAAAATGTTTCCAAGTGTGTGCAAAATTTCAGAGCAGTGATTTTGCAAAATAAAGTTGTTTCAAAGAATAATTTGCAAAGTACAGTTATTTTAAGGCTTATTTCACTGAGTTCAGCATTTCAAAGAGTTTATTGTGCATTTTACTATTATTACAAGTACATGGTATGTGTGAATCTTAGTACATAATTACAAGGGCCATTTTACATTGTGTTTTACAATAATCTGTGGGCATGGCAGAAGGTTTTTGCAGACTCACACCTCTTGTGTTTGATAACAATATTCCAGAAACCTGGAGAGTGTTTGAGCAGGAATACAATATTTTCATACAAGCTGCTTTTTCTGAAAAAGATGCACATACAAAGGCATTTATTCTTCTTAATTTAGCTGGTTCAGAGGTCACTGAAAGAGAGCGTTCATTTGTATATGCACCTGTGTAACCCTCCAAAAAATGTTACAATGGAAAGGCACTTATTTTACATAAGAGATGAAAAGCCTGGTGAAGGGTTTGCAGTATATATAACTGACTTGAGAAATAATGCCAAAACGTGCAGAGTTGGTGATTTGAGAGATGAGTTGATAGATGACAGGCTTGTGTGTGGTATTAATATTGACACAGTCAGAAATATTTTGCTTTGAGACAGTGATTTAACTTTGAATAAGGTCATTGAGATTTGTCAGATATGTCAGCTTACAGAAAAGCACATAGGTATGCTTACAAATGAGAATAGCTGCAGAAGGCACAGTGACAAAGTTCATGTAGATAGTATGCAGCATGTGGTTAAAAGAAACAGGCCCAAGCACATGGCAGCTACTGCATGTCCTGTAACAGTCCCTGGGAAACCCCAAGTCTTTTCAGCAAATTCCAGAGCATGCTCAGTGAAGCATAAGGCTGAGTCAGCAAAGTCAAAATATGTGTCCCCACCTAGCTTCATAATCAACTGTCGTAATTGTGGTGGAAATCATGAATCCGAAAGAGAAAAGTGCTTAGCTTTTGGTCAGCAATGTCATTCTTGCAATAAGTGGAATAATTTCAAAAGGTTTTGTAAATCAAATAAGGCACATTCTTTTATTAAAAGAGGGTATTCAAAGAGGGCAAGTTGAACAATTAAAATGCTGCAATCCTAATTTTTATGTTGATGGCGTGTATATGTGCTTAGTGAAACAGTCAATGCATTAG